>NC_079498.1:106837021-106928500 GCF_030052815.1 Hevea brasiliensis
AAATAAATCAAATTTAAATTTTTTAGTATTAATAATTTTAAAAGTTAAATTATTAATTGAAATATATAGAGTTAAATGCATTCAAATAATATTTAAATAATAATAATTAAATTTAAAATAATTAAAAATAATTATATGATAATTTTAAATTTAGAGTTTAAATTTTAAAATTATTAATTAAATTTAAATTCATATAAAATATTTTTTTTCGAATGACCTACTATTTCAATCCCTAAACTTGCCCAATATTTCTTTGCCACAAGGCTTGACTTGTAACATTTTTTTTTTTTTTGCTTTTATATTATTATATAATTTTGACTTTTAAATATTAATACTATATTAATAGCTAAATTTACTATAAATAATTTTTAAATCTAAAATTTGAAATATTTCACAAAATATCTCTCCTTTATTAATTAATGAAAAATTGATTACATAAGTAAATTATAAAATTTATAATTTGTTACAATTTATTTAGTCACCATAAATAAAAAAATTATGTACTTTATTTTTTATAATTCTTTTATTGTAAAAAATCTCTCACACAAAATTAAAAAAATATAAAATTTAATGTAATTCGATATAAACTTATTCTACTAATAAATTCACTATAAAAAAATAATTACACAGTAATTATTTTTCTAATCTTCTCGCCTTTCATGATTATAAAAATACTTTGACCAATTCTCATGATTCCACCATAAATAAAATAACTATAACCCAAAAAATCCAACTTAATAAAATTAAGTTCCTTTTGAATTTAAGTACATACCTCACTCCATCTAACAATTTCACATTATCACCATGCAGCTTGATATTCACTTTACCAACATATTCGACTTCTATCTTATTTGCATTGGCTAGATTCACTTCAATCACATCAAACTACTCTTTCTTTGAGCATATATGGGATGGACAAGTAGAATCTATTAATCACTCATATCTTTTGCATTTTCCTTATCATAATCTATATTTAAACATTCATTGTCAACATTATCATCAATTGTTATTCAACAGTTATTTCTTTTTCTTTCTCATGACTCTTCTTAAACTATTTAAATTTTACAAGATATTCTTTCATTTTCATACAATTGTATTAAATGTGACCATTCTCATGATAGTAGTAATATTCTCTATCTTCAAAGTCTACTCGTGGTCTCGAGTTCGATCTCTATTTCTTCTCTAATTATTTCCACGTTGATTGCTTCTGCCACAACTAGAATAAGCGACAAAAGCTCCACTTTTATTGCTACAACCTGTCTTCTTGAACTTCTCATCATCCAATATAACTACGGTAACATCCTTCATCTTTAAAATCTCCTTCATAATTGTTAGGGCCGTCACCAAACTTTTGTAAGGTTGTGAGAGAGTTTAAAATCTCCTTCCTAATTGTTAGGGCCGTCACCAAACTTTTATAAGGTTGTGAGAGATGGGTTAAAAATAAGAGAATTTTATCTTCATCATCTATTTTGACACCAACACTAGTAAATTAGGTAATTAATTTATTGAAAACATTATGGTACAAGCGATTTTTTAGTGAATTTGACATGTAGCTCTCCAATTTCTTCCACAGAAAAATTGACAAAGTTTTTAAGACATTGTACTTTACATCAGAAGGCTAACATCAATTTAATCGTACTTACTGCCATTTGTTGAAGTTCTCCAAATCATCATCTTTCATGATCATTTGTTGTTTCGTTCGAAATTTTGACTAACATCATTGCACAAGCATATTTACAGTGCTTTGTCATAGATTAAAATTATTTTTTCTATTAAAAGGCTTCACCACAAATTTTTTACTTGCCATCTTTGATATCACGCACAATAGCTATGATACCATTTATTGTAAAAAATCACCCACACAAAATTAAAAAATCACCAACCTTTTTATACTTTTTTTTTTTTTGCCACCTACGATGTTTATATAACTTAAAATAAAAATAATATAATCAAAATATGCAAATAAAATCAACTTAAAATGACTTGTATTGAGTGATTGCAGGTTCATTCACATAGGTGAATTAAGGTCAACATCATTTGGTAGTTGGTTCCACGAGGATCACGCCAAGGGTATTGTCGTGATTCTTGCTATATTTTCTCTTTATGCGTAATTGTGAGAAATACTTGATTTGATGGTTTAATTAGTGTTTACTTTTAAATTAATTAGTCTTTGTTTCTTTTGGAGATTCTTAATTAGATGTTATCCTTGTAAGGAACCAATCTTCTATTCATTTTGAATTTTTTATGCAAAAAAATTGTAACAATATAAAGTTTTGTACTTCAAATTTAAATTTTGTATCTATTTCTTTACTAGCAAAGAAAATAAAAATAATAACTACTTGATTAAAAGGTTTAAGAAGCTATTCTCTAGTTGATTATCCTAAGTTTAATTCTTGTAGTTGATGCTTAGAATATTTATATTGTTGAAGTTGGAGTTTGATTCTTTAGGTTAGCACTAAGAATAGAAGTGAATGCAGCATTTTGATCTACCTGAAGATGCAGATTAGTTGATAAGCAAAGAACAGAAAATTGGATTTTTGATACTCATTCCAGAGACTTATTTTGGGCCAGAAGGCTAAATCCATCATTCCCTAATCTACAAGAATGGACTATTTAGATTTATTTGGATAGCTTGGCCCTCATTGATGATGAAGGCTTGATAGCAGAAGCAAAAAGACTAAAATTCTCACTCTTTCATATTAGCACAAGATTATCATGCAGAGCTATGCTTATTGCACCCTATCGCATATACAATCCTATGTTAAATGTGCCACTAAGTGCACCCCTGAGTGGTACGCCTCTACATGTTACCCCTAGTTCTGAGCTAGGTGCTAACAATTCATATGGTAAGACCCCTGTGCCACATCAGTTTCTAAAGTTAAGATCCCTGTTCTTTCTGTCAATCTCCTTCTCTATCTGTCTCATCTCCGCTGATAACTCATAAAATGATTCAATTATTTCAGTATTGTCAGACCAAATCGATGGTTGCTATCGTTCATCAAGGTATTCCTCGTTCAGTGAGTGCGTCGATAAGGTATCTACTACAGCCATAAATTTTGTTGCTTGTAACGGACTAGGCAATGCTGACAGGAAATACTTTTGTGGATCAGCTACAAAACTTGCATATTCAGTGTCATTTTCTTCTGGGATTAATCTTCTCATTAGAGGTGGTCTGTTAGGCACATGTTCCCCATAAGGATACTGCCCAAAATTGAGGGCAGCATGTTGTGCAGATGCAAGCCAAATGATGGTGGTGAGGATTGAAACAAGATTATCAACATTTTTTAATGTGGGCCACCATTCTGCATGGTTGAAATCAGCATGGCCCACATTGATGGACTCAGCATACCAAGGTTGCAGCTCTTTGTCATTACAAATTAGACTTGAATTTGGGTAATACCGGTTCACATAGCTGCGGACCCAGTTCTCCATTGCAGACCAGATTAGAAGCCCATCTTGAGCATATGGATAGTCCTCGATTAGGAGCTTCAGGCCATGTGGTTGCATTGGGTCAGGTACAGCCATACCCCTGCAAGATTATATGGACCATTATTAGATTCCCTCATGATTTTCATACACCAAAATGACAAAGACATAAATTTCATACTGTAATTCTTTTGTCATTTTATTGCTTATAATTAATTTCTTCTTGCTTCTATTTTCTTTCTTTTGTTGACCGAAAAAATCCTGAAAAATTCAAGATTTTTTTATCTATTACTGGTCAAGATGGTAATGAGTAGGGTATCCATGAAAATCAATCCATCCGAACTCGATTTCAATTAATATTATCAAAATTTGAACCCGTCCCAAATTCGATTAAAATTTATTCTCAACTATCTAAATTCGATAATTATTGTCTGAAAAAAAAATCTGAACTCATTTAATTTTATATATTTTAATTAATATTTTTTCATAAAAAATTATTTTAATTAATAATTTATATTTTAAAATTTTAATAATTTCATAAAATATTTAAATTTCATTTTATATAAAATAAAAAAATATAAAAATGTATAAATATTATTATAAAAATATATATTTCATATTTAATTAAGTATTTATATAAACGGGTTCGGGTAACGGATACCCAACATGTAAAATCTAAACTCGATCCGAGCACATCATGGACATTATTTTTCAAACTTGAACCCATCTTAAAACCTATTATATAATACCCAAATCCATCCTATTAGAATTCTATCGGATCGAGTACCCATAAAAATTTGACTCATTGTCATTCTTAGTCAACACATTGATGTCGTGCTGCTTATTAAGAGTATAAACAAATCAAACAATTTGTGAGTTGTTTGGGCCTCAGTGATTCAGTTTATTTGCTGGCTCATGAGTTGATTTATGAGCAAACTTATAAGTAAACTCATTTATAAGTTTGTGAAAAAAGATTTGTAAGTTTATGATAAGGCTCATTTATAGACTTGTTTATAAATTTATAACGAAAACTTATTAAATGGACTTAGTGAAGTGGCTTAATGTAAAAGAAAATTAATTAAATATTATATATGCTCTTAAAATTTGAAAATTTATCAAATATTTTCTGCCATTACTCATGAAATATAAAATATAAAATAAGTTGATAATTTCTTGCATACTTCTCTCAAGCAAATTGCTGGAAAAGTCAAAGGTCAAATTTCTTTCGTCAAATCAATTGCGTAGAATTTGAGCCAATTGGTCTTTAATTTGTCTATGAGAAATTGCATGAAAATAATGGAGTGTTGGATGAGAATTTTGTTTTATTATCTTTGGTTTGATAGTCAATGAATGACAAGTGAAGGTGTGAGACACGTTCATGGTAGTCTGATCATAAGAATTTAAGAGCACTATAAAATGTTTTTATAATAATTATTATAAATTTTGGGTACCACATTTTAAATAAATCAAATTTAAATTTTTTAGTATTAATAATTTTAGAAGTTAAATTATTAATATAAATATATTTTTATATAAATTATTAATTAAAATATATAAAATTAAATGCATTCGAATGATATTTAAGTAATAATAATTAAATTTAAAATAATTAAAGATAATTATATAATAATTTTAAATTCGGAGTTTAAATTTTAAAATTATTAATTAAATTTAAATTCATACAAAATATTTGTTTTTCGAATGACCTTTCAATCCCTAAACTTGCCCAATATTTCTTTGCCACAAGGCTTGACTTGTAACAAATTTTTTTTTTGTTTGCTTTTATAGTATTATATAATTTTGAATTTTAACTATTAATAGCTAAATTTACTATAAATAATTTTTAAATCTAAAATTTGAAATAATTCACAAAATCTCTCTCCTTTATTAATTAATGAAAAATTGATTACACAAGTAAATTATAAAATTTATAATTTGTTACAATTTATTTAGTCACCATAAACAAAAAAAGTATGTACTTTATTTTTTATAATTCTTTTATTGTAAAAAATCTCTCACACAAAATTAAAAAAATATAAAATTTAATGTAATTCGACGTAAACTTATTCTACTAATAAATTCACTATAAAAAAATAATTACACAGTAATTATTTTTCTAGTATTCTCGCATTTCATGATTATAAAAACACTTAGACCAATTCTCATAATCCCACCATAAATAAAATAAGTATAATCCAAAAAATCCAACATACTCAATAAAATTAAGTTCCTTTTGAATTTAAGAACATACCTCACTCTATCTAACAATTTCACACTATCACCATGCAGCTTGATATTCACTTTACCAACATATTCGACTTTTATCTTATTTGCATTGGCTAAATTCATTTTCTCTCCTTTATTTTCTTCAATTACATCAAACTACTATTTCTTTGAGCATATATTGGATGGACAAGTAGAATCTATTAATTACTCGTATCTTTTGCCTTTTCCTTATTATAATATATATTTAAACATTCATTGTCAACATTATTATCAATTGTTATTCAACAGTTATTTCTTTTTCTTTCCCATGACTCTTCTTAAACTGTTTAAATTTTACAAGATCTTCCTTCATTTTCATGCAATTGTATTGAATGTGACCATTCTCATGATAGTAGTAACATTCTCTATCTTCAAAGTCTACTTGTGGTTTCGAGTTCGATCTACTATTTCTTCTCTAATTATTTCCACGTGGATTGCTTCTGCCACAACTAAAATAAGCGATAAAAGCTCCACTTTTATTGCTATTACTTATTTTCTTAAACTTCTCATCATCCAATATAACTGTAATAACATCATTCATCTTTAAAATCTCCTTCATAATTGTTAGGGCCGTAACCAAAATTTTATAAGGTTGTGAGAGAGTTTAAAATCTCCTTCCTAATTGTTAGGACCGTCACCAAACTTTTATAAGGTTATGAGAGAGAAGTTAGAAATAAAAGGATTTTATCTTTATCATCTATTTTGACACCAACACTAGTAAATTAAGTAATTAATTTATTGAAAATGTTATGGTACAAGCGATTTTTTAGTGAATTTGACATGTAGCTCTTCAATTTCTTCCACAGAAAAATTGACGAAGTTTTCAATACATTGTACTTCACATCAGAGGGATAACATCAATTTAATCGTATTTACTGTCATTTGTTGAAATTCTCCAAATCATCATATTTCATGATCATCTGTTGTTTCGTTCGAAATTTTGACTAACATCATTGCACAAGTATATTAACAGTGCTTTGTTACAGACTAAAATTAATTTTTTTATCAAAAGGCTTCACTGCAAATTTTCTACTTGCCGTCCTTGATATCACGCATATCAGCTATGATACCATTTATTGTAAAAAAAATCACCCACACAGCTATGATACCATTTATTGGACACAAGGCCAACTTGAACACTTTACGAGTTTCCCAAACCTTACCAAATTTGGTTTTACCGAATTCAGCAACTAAATTTTTTTTAATTTATTAATCTTCTTAAATTAATTATATTACTACTCTGCTCAATTACTATAAATCTTAGGCTATTGGATTCCAACCTTTTTATACTTATTTTTTTTTATGCTACCTACGATGTTTATATAACTTAAAATAAAAATAATATAATCAAAATATGCAAATATAATCAACTTAAAATGACTTGTATTGAGTGATTGCAGGTTCATTCACATAGGTGAATTAAGGTCAACATCATTTGGTAGTTGGTTCCACGAGGATTACGCCAAGGGTATTGTCGTGATTCTTGCTATATTTTCTCTTTATCCTTAGTTGTGAGAAATAATTGATTTGATGGTTTAATTAGTGTTTACTTGAAAATTAATTAGTCTTTGTTTTTTTTTGGAGATTCTTAATTAGATGTTATCCTTGTAAGGAACCAATCTTCTATTCATTTTGAATTTTCTATGCAAAAAAATTGTAACAATATAAAGTTTTGTACTTCAAATTTAAATTTTGTATCTATTTCTTTACGCTTCTTAAACCTTTTAATCAAGTAGTTATTATTTTTAAAAAAACCAAGTAGTTATTATTTTTAAAATAAAAATAATAACTACTTGGTTAAAAGGTTTAAGAAGCTATTCTCTAGTTGATTATCCTAAGTTTAATTCTTGTAGTTGATGCTTAGAATATTTATATTGTTGAAGTTGGAGTTTGATTCTCTAGGTTAGCACTCATAATAGAAGTGAATGTAGTATTTTGATCTACCTGAAGATGCAGATTAGTTGATAAGTAAATAACAGAAAATTGGATTTATGATACTCATTTCAGAGACTTATTTTAGGCCAGAAGGCTAAATCCATCATTCCCTAATCTATAAGAATGGACTATTTAGATTTATTTGGATAGCTTGGCCTTCATTGATGATGAAGGCTTGATAGCAGAAGCAAAAAGATTAAAATTATCACTCTTTCATATTAGCACAAGATTATCATATAGAGCTATGCTTATTGCACCTTATTGCATATATAATCCTATGTTAAATGTGCCACTAAGTGCACCCCAAAGTGGTATGCCTCTACATGTTACCCTTAATTCTGAGCTAGGTGCTAGCAATTCATATGGTAAGACCCCTGCGCCACATCAATTTCTAAAGTTAGGATCCCTATTCTTTATGTCAATCTCCTCTATCGGTCTCATCTCCACTGAGAACTCATAAAATGATTCAATTATTTCAGCATCGTCATACCAAATCGATGATTGCTATCGTTTACCAAGGTATTCCTCGTTCGGTGAGTGCATCGATAAGGTATCTACCACAGCCATAAATTTTGTTGCTTGTAACGGACTAGGCAATGCTGACAGGAAATACTTTTGTGGATCAGCTACAAAACTTGTATATTCAGTGTCATTTTCTTCTGGGATTAATCTTCTCATTAGAGGTGGTCTTGTTAGGCACATAGTCCCCATAAGGACACTGCCCAAAATTGAGGGCAGCATGTTGCGCAGATGCAAGCCAAATGATGGTGGCGAGGATTGAAACAAGATTATCAACATTATTTAATGTGGGCCACCATTCTGCATGTTTGAAATCAGCATGGCCCACATTGATGGACTCAGCATACCAAGCTTGCAGCTCTTTGTCATTGCAAATTAGACTTGAATTTGGGTAATACCGGTTCACATAGCTGCGGACCCAGTTCTCCATTGCAGACCAGATTAGAAGCCCATCTTGAGCATATGGATAGTCCTCGATTAGGAGTTTCAGGCTATGGGGTTGCGTTGGGTCAGGTACAGCCATACCCCTGCAAGATAATATGGACCATTATTAGATTCCCTCATGATTTTCGTACACCAAAATGACGAAGACATAAATTTCATACTGTAATTCTTTTGTCATTTTGTTGCTTAATTAATTTCTTCTTGCTTCTATTTTCTTTCTTTTGTTGACCGGAAAAATCCTGGAAAATTCAAGATTTTTTGATCTATTATTAGCTAAGATCATAATGGGTAGTGTATCTGTAAAAATCACTCTATTTGAATTTGATTTCAATTAATATTATTAAAATTTGAACCTTTCTCAAATTCGATTAAAATTTATTCTCAACTATCCAAACTCGATTATTATTATCTAAATAAAAAATCTAAACTCATTTAATTTTATATATTTTAATTAATATTTTTTATAAAAAATTATTTTAATTAATAATTTATATTTTAAAATTTTAATCATTTCATTAAATATTTAAATTTCATTTTATATAAAATAAAAAATATAAAAATATATAAATATTATTATAAAAATATGTATTTTATATTTAATTAAATATTTATATAAACGAGTTCGGGTAACGAATACCTAACATGTAAAATTTAAACTCGATCTGAACACATTATGAACATTATTTTTCAAACTTGAACCCATTTCAAAACCAATTATATAATACCAAAATCTATCTTATTAGGATTCTATCCGATCGAGTAACCATAAAAATCTGACCCATTGTCATTCTTTGTCAACACATTGATGTCGTGCTGCTTATTAAGAATATAAACAAATCAAACAATTTGTGAGTTGTTTGAGCCTCAGTGATTCAGTTTATTTACTGGCTCATGAGTTGATTTATGAATAAACTCGTAAGTAGATTCATTTATAACTTTGTGAAAAAAGATTTGTAAATTTATGATAAGGCTCATTTATAGGCTCGTTTATAAATTTATAATGAAAACTTATTAAATGGACTTAGTGAAGTGGTTTAATGTAAAAGAAAATTAATTAAATATTATATATGCTCTTAAATTTTAAAATTTATCAAATATTTTCTGCCATTACGCATGAAATATAAAATATAAAATAAGTTGATAATTTCTTGCATACTTCTCTCAAGCAAATTGCTGGAAAAGTGAAAGTTCAAATTTCTTTCGTCAAATCAATTGCGTAGAATTTGAGCCAATTGGTCTTTAATTTGTCTATGAGAAATTGCAGGAAAATAATGGAGTGTTGGATGAGAATTTTGTTTTATTATCTTTGGTTTGATAGTCAATGAATGACAAGTGAAGGTGTGAGACACGTTCATGGTGTCTGATCATAAGAATTTAAGAGCACTATAAAATGTTTTTATAATAATTATTATAAATTTTGGGTACTATATTTTAAATAAATCAAATTTAAATTTTTTAATATTAATAATTTTAAAAGTTAAATTATTAATATAAATATATAAATTAAATACATTCAAATAATATTTAAGTAATAAAAATTAAATTTAAAATAATTAAAGATAATTATATAATAATTTTAAATTCAGAGTTTAAATTTTAAAATTATTAATTGAATTTAAATTCATATAAAATATTTGTTTTTCGAATGACTATTTCAATCCCTAAACTTGCCCAATATTTCTTTAAAAAAATTGCCACAAGGCTTGACTTTTAACAATTTTTTTTTTGTTTGCTTTTATATTATTATATAATTTTGAATTTTAACTATTAATAGCTAAATTTACTATAAATAATTTTTAAATCTAAAATTTGAAATATTTCACAAAATCTCTCTCCTTTATTAATTAATGAAAAATTGATTACATAAGTAAATTATAAAATTTATAATTTGTTACAATTTATTTAGTCACCATGAATAAAAAAATTATGAACTTTATTTTTTATAATTCTTTTATTGTAAAAAATTTCTCACACAATTTAAAAAATATAAAATTTAATATAACTCATAGAAATTTATTCTACTAATAAATTAACTATAAAAAAAAATTACGCACTAATTTTTTTTTTCAACTACAAAATACTTAATTCCCTCATAATTTTTTAGCTAGTTGACTTAGGGCCTGTTTGAATTAACTGTTGAATATAACTGATAGCTGTTAGTTGATAGCTGTTACTGTTAGCTGATAGCTGATAACTGATAGCTGATGATAGCTGTTTTATATTAAGTGTTTGGTAAAATTATATTTAGTTGTTGCTGTTAATATGTGAAATGACTAATAAGGGTATATATCATATAATTTATTTTATTATTTAAATAAATATAAAATTATAAATTTATTATATTATATTATTTATTTTATTATTAAATTAAATATATAATTATTAAATTAATATATTATATTATTTAAATAAATATATAATTATTAATCTTTTATATTATATCATTTATTTTATTATTGAAATAAGAAAATAATTATTTTTTAAGATAATTAAATAATTTTAAAAATATAGGTAAAATAATAAAATAATTATTATGATTAATAGAAAAATTTATAATTAATTTTAAGTTTTTTGATATAAATAAATATTTTATATTTTATGTTATTAATAAAAAATATTTAAACAAAGTTGAAATACATTAATTAAAATATTAAAATTATAAATAAAAAAATAAAAATATTAATAATATTAATTTTCAAGTTAAATAAAAAAGGATAATATGGTCAAAATAAAAAATAAAATCAGATCAGCTATCAGCTGATAAGAAACAGCTCTAAAAATAGAACTGATACAAACTGCAACTGATGGGTATCATATCAGTTGCCCATCAGCTATCAGCTCTATTTTTTTAAGCTTGCCAAACACCACAGTTTACCTGTTTGAATGTCTATCAGCTATGAGCTGAACCCAACAGGTAAACCAAACACCCCCTTACTCTCTCTGTATTTTAGCCGCTCAAAAATCGCCCTTCTCTAAGCCACGAATGCGAGTCTGACACGAGTCCAACTTGGACACGTCACAAGTTTCCCAAACCTTATCAAATTCGGTTTTGTCCACTGAAAAAAAAAAATCGGTTTTACCCAATTCGGCAACAATTTTTTTTTTAATTTATTAATCTTTCTAAATTAATTTTATTACTACACTTCTAATTTAACTTTAAATCCTAGTTGCACTTTAATTTGGATTCCAATAATTTCTACCTCAAAGTCAAATGAAATTTGTTTTTACAAATTTTGCAAATGTTAATTTTTTAATAGGTGCTTATTTGCACTCTTAATTAATTATTGATAATACCATTGTTTCAACTTTATTCTTTCAATCAATATGCTTTTTTTCAAATTGTAAAGATTCTTTACATCAATGTTCTTGCATTTCATGATTACGAAAACACTTTGATCAATTCTCATGATTCCACCATAAATAAATTACCTATAACTCAAAGAATATAACTTACTCAATAAAATTAATTTTTTTTTTTGAATTTAAGAACATACCTCACTCCATGTGAAAATTTCACATTATCACCATGCAACTTGATATTCACTTTACAAACATATCTGATTACTATCTTATTTGCATTGGCTATATTCACTTTGTCTTCTTTATTTTCTTCAATCATATGAAACTATTCTTTCTTTGAGCATATATGGGATGAATAAGTAGAATCTATTAATCACTCATATCTTTTGCCTTTTCCTTATCATAATCCATATTCAAACATTTATTGTCAACATTATCATAAATTGTTATTCAACAGTTATTTCTTTTTATTTCCCATAACTCTTCTTAAACTGTTTAAATTTTGCAAGATCTTCCTTCATTTTCATACAATTGTATTGAATGTAGTCATTCTCATGACAGTAGTAACATTTTCGATCTTCAAAGTTTACCCGTGGTCTCGAGTTCGATCTATTATTTTTTCTCTAATTGTTTCCATGTGATTGCTTTTGCCACAACTAGAATAAGCAACAAAAGCTCAATTTTTATTGCTACTAACTATTTTCTGGAACTTGTCATCATCAAAGATAATTGCGATAACCTCTCCACCTTTAAAATCTCCTTCTTAATAGTTAGGGCAGTCACCAAACTTTTATAAGGTTGTGAGAGAGTTTAAAATCTCCTTCCCAATAGTTAGGGTTGTCATTAAACTTTTATAAGGTTGTGAGAAAGAGGTTAGAAATGAGAGGGTTTTATCTTCATTATCTATTTTCACACAAATATTAGTAAATTGGGCAATTAATTTATTGAAAATATTATGGTACAAGTGATTTTTGAGTGATTTTGACATATAGCTCTCCAATTTATTCCACAGAAAAATTGACGAAGTTTTCAAGACATTGTACTTCACAGCAGAGGGCTAACATCAATTTAATCGTACTTACTACCATTTGTTAAAATTTTTCCAAATAATCATATTTCATGATCATCCGTTGTTTCGTTTGAAACTTTGACTAACATCGTTGCACAAGTACATATACAGTGCTTTGTCACAAACTAAAATTAATTTTTTTTATCAAAAGGCTTCACCTCAAATTTTGTACTTACCTTATTTGATATCACGCATGGTAGCTATGATACCATTTATTGTAAAAAATTATCCACACAAAATTTAATATGATTTTGATATAAATCCACTCTATCAATAAATTCACTATAAAAAAATTTAATTATACACACTAATTATTTTTTTCACTTTCAAAAGGTCACTAACAATTCCCTCAAAATTTTTTGGTGGCCAACTGACTTCTTTTCTCTCTATTATAGCCACTCAAAATTCACCCTTCTCTAACCCACAAATGCAAGCCTATTTATGGGCTATTGGACACAAGGCCAACTTGAACACTTCACAAGTTTCCCAAACCTTACCAAATTTGGTTTTACCGAATTCAGCAACCAAATTCCTTTTTTTTTTTTTTTTTTTTTAATTTATTAATCTTCTTAAATTAATTATATTACTACTCTTCTAATTTAAATACAAATCTTATGCTATTGGATTCCAACCTCTTTGTACTTTTTTTTTTATGCTACCTACGATGTTTGTATAACTTAAAATAAAAATAATATATTTAAAATATGCAAATATAATTAACTTAAAATGAGTTGTATTGAGTGATTGCAGGTTCATTCACATAGATGAATTAAGGTCAACATCATTTGGTAGTTGGCTCCACGAGGATTACGCCAAGGGCATTGTCGTGATTCTTGCTACATTTTCTCTTTATGCTTAATTGTGAGAAATACTTGATTTGATGGCTTAATTAGTGTTTACTTGAAAATTAATTAGTCTTTGTTTCTTTTGGAGATTCTTAATTAGATGTTATCCTTATAAGGAACCAATCTTCTATTCATTTTGAATTTTTTATGCAAAAAAATTGTAACAATATAATGTTTTGTACTTCAAATTTAAATTTTGTATCTATTTCTTTACTAGCAAAGAAAATAAAAATAATAATTATTTGATTAAAAGGTTTAAGAAGCTATTCTCTAGTTGATTATCCTAAGTTTAATTCTTGTATTGTTGAAGTTGGAGTTTGATTCTTTAGGTTAGCGCTCAGAACAGAAAATTGGATTTATGTTATCCATTTAAGAGACTTATTTTAGGCCAGAACTCTAAATCCATCGTTCCCTAATCTACAAGAATGGACTATTTAGATTTATTTGGATAGCTTGACCCTCATTGATGATGAAGGCTTGATAGCAGAAGCACAAAGATTAAAATTCTCTCTTTCATATTAGCATAAGATTATCATATAGAGCTATGCTTATTGCACCCTATTGCATATACAATCCTATGTTAAATGTGCCACTAAGTGCACCCTACAGTGACACAATATGCAGATACAATTATAGAAGAATGGTCTTATACCTAGAACTAACTGTAATTTTCAACCAATTCAAAGGCATATTTAACTACAGAGGCAACTGAATGCATGAAATTTAGGTGTCATTTTGACTCATATTGACACGCTATTTGGTACGCCTCTACATGTTACCCCTGGTTCTGAGCTAGGTGCTAGTAATTCATATGGTAAGACCCCTGCGCCACATCGGTTCCTAAAGTTAGGATCCCTATTCCTTCTGTCAATCTCCTTCTCTATCTGTCTTATCTTCGCTGAGAACTCATAAAATGATTCAACTATTTCAGCATCACCGGACCATATCGATGGTTGTTGTCGTTCACCAAGGTATTCTTCGTCCGGTGAGTGCGTCGACAAGGTGTCTACCACAGCCATATACTTTGTTGCTTGTAACAGACTAGGCAATGCTGACAGGAAATACTTTTGTGGATCAGCTACAAAACTTGCATATTCAGTGTCATTTTCTTCTGGGACTAATCTTCTCATTAGAGGTGGTCTGTTAGGCACATAGCCCCCATAAGGATACTGCCCAAAATTGAGGGCAGCATGTTGCGCAGATGCAAGCCAAATGATGGTGGTGAGGATTGAAACAAGATTATCAACATTGTTTAATGTGGGCCACCATTCTGCATGTTTGAAATCAGCATGGCCCACATTGATGGACTTGGCATACCAATCTTGCAGCTCTTTGTCATTACAAATTAGACTTGAATTTGGGTAATACCGGTTCACATAGCTGCGGACCCAGTTCTCTATTGCAGACCAGATTAGAAGCCCATCTTGAGCATATGGATAGTCCTCGATCAGAAGCTTCAGGCCATGAGGTTGTGTTGGGTCAGGTACAGCCATACCCCTGCAAGATAATATGGACCATTATTAGATTCCCTCAAGATTTTCATACACCAAAATGATAAAGACATAAATTTCACACTGTAATTCTTTTGTTTTCTCGTCCCCTGTTTCCCATTTTAACAAAATTTTCAAAACATGGCTTGATAATATTTTTTCCAGTTCAAGAAAACGGGGGTAGAAATCAGGCTACAAGCTACCTGCGAATGAGATCAGCAGGAAGGCCTTCCATGTCGAATCGCCAGTTTTTATATGCAGCAGCACTAATCTCCATGCAGTAGCGGCCAGGAGTGAAGCAGGATTCAATAACACCATCAGCATTGATTAAACTTTGGCGGGCTAAGGCATTGATCTCTAGGGTGTATCTCATATGTGGATCCAAAAGCTTAAATATGGGGTGCATTGCACTCATTTGCCTATGTGCTGCTAGTATAAATGGCTCCATGCTGGCATGTGTACGTAGCCTGTAGTCACCATAATATTTCAGTTGACTAATTATCTAAATCAAGAACTAAAAATTTGAGGCTTCAAAAACTGTAGCAACCAACTGAAACTTCATTCTTACCAGTGATTAACTAGCTGATGAACCCCGGCATCATTGGAGCAAACATGAGCCTTGGCAAGTTGCCATATCCAGTTTGTAGTCGCATCTACCGGAGGTGTAACTACTCGCTTTGACTGGGAATTTGGTCTGACTGATGGGAGACTAAGCTCCATAGCAATGGGCTTGAGTGTACCAAGAGGGGTCAAGAAGAATATGGTACGAGTTGCATATGCTTTTCTACCATCAAGGGCGTTAATGCGGTCCAAAAATGGGAGATAAACATCATGATAATCCAATACAAACAGTTTGTTTTCCTCGAGGGCCTGCAATAATAATCACAGAATATTCAGTTATGTTTGGGCTTAACTTGTAAATCATTTTCAGATTTTATAGTTTTTAACCTGGCATAAGAAAAAATATGATAATTACCTCTTGAACAGACATGCCATTCAGATGGCCAATAATGTGCTTTTCTTTAAGAGCAGATTCCTGTGGACCGTAGATTTCAGGATCAAGATTGCTTTTTGGTGGAAAAATCTTCAACCTCTCAATGTTGACAGGGTTAACCCCTGAGAGTGCTTGACGGGCAAATTCATCATCTCGCAGCCAGGCAAACTTGTCTTCTGCATGTGGGAAACACATCTAGATTAGCAAAAGTAATACTGGGTTTTGATTAAATACCATGTAACCCACATGAGAAATGTGTTAGTAAAAATATGTAGTTGCTGACAAGTGGAAAATGACAAAAGCACAAGTTATTGGAATCTAATCCCCAGCACATTACTAAAACCATCAAAGTTTGGCTCCCAATAGGCAACCAATAAGGGAAAGAGACAAGAAATGGTGGATATTTTTTCCCTGTTGCTAGCAACAAATGTTAGACATGCGCATTCTTCTTCACAAGAGATGTAAAAGTAGCATAGATCTTTGTCCTAAAATTTATACATGTGACTTGGAACCCACTAAATGATACATGGGCAGTGGGCCAACAAAGAAAATGCACCATGACTCACTTTTTACCCAGTCCCACCACTTGTTTTGATGCTAAAGTGGCAGGTGAGAATTTGATGGTACCCGACCAAAGTAATATAATAATATTGACACAGAAAATTGGTGATAATGAAAAATGGTACTCACTCGAAATAATCTTTGGTGTGTCATATCTGAGAAGTCCCTCACTAGATTCTTGAATCTTGGTAACTGCCTTTGGCAATGGTAGACTTCTCCAGATTTCATCTTGAAGCCCTACTTTAAGAAGCAGCCCCTCTTTGTAGAGAATATCAATGTCTGAAAACGCATTAAAGTCGCGGTTCTCAGAAGAAATGGTGGCCTTTAAGGATGGTATTAGACTGTGAAGCACTGCCTTAAGCCTCCCAGCTGAGAATGTTTTTTGCTTAGACTCCTCAAATTGTTCATCTCTAGGTACATACATTGGCAAGGGCTTCTCTACACGACTCTCTGCATTTATATCTGGTGCATAGATAATAAAAAATTAGGACATTCACATTATATAGAAAATTTAAAGCTATGAAGTATCAAAGAACTGGGGATAGAAACTTACCTGTATCAGTGGGACGACGGCCAGTGCGACACCGTCTTGGATATGGAATGTTTTTACCTCCCAGTTTTGGCCTGGTAAGCTCAACACCCCTGTCAGGATTTCCCAAATCATTGTAGACATCAAAGTCATAAATCCTGTCTGATAATTTTCTCTCTCCTTTGCCATCACCCCTGATATCTTTTAGTTCTTTTTCTCTTAATGCTTTTAGTCCAGCAGGCGTCTCGCTTGGTAAATATGGCTGCTCAAACAAAAACATCACAAATTAAACTTTAGAATTTTGACACCCAAATCATACAGGGAACGTAACAGTTGTTTCTTTGAATTACTGTTACGCAACCTCATTTATGATAGACTTAATAATCACAACAGGAAACACACACTTCTTGACAGCATTCATATTCTAGTTGCTTCAACTTCATGGGTCCATGGTGCCTTCTGGAGAAGTGTCCCATCCAATTATAGGGGAATCTCAATAAAGACAGTGTACATTGCCAATGAATAGTGATTTGCTTTTTCTTTTTCTTTTTCTTTTCCATTTACTTATTAAAGTGGGTATTCCATTACAGCCTTTAAATTGTCACATGATGCATGCAATTCAACTTTATTTCAGTGAATATGAACTTCCAGCCATAAAATCTAAATTACCAAGTCAAATTCATTAATCAAATACCACCATGGAAAAGCAATTGAAACCGAGTGTCAATAAGAACAGGCTTTGAATTGTTCCAACTTTTCTGGTTTTTTTTTTTTTGGTCATTTGCAAAAATTCAAAACCTAATGGTAGCAAGTTTGACCTTATAAAAATGTTCTGTTCAAAAATAACATAGAAAAATAATCTGACTGGCATTTTTTGAAAAGTCTTAAAGTTGACAAAAAAAAAATGTAGAAAAATCAATTATAAGTACCTTGTTAGAGAAAAATATCCTTTTTGCAGGCTGATCTTTCTTGGATTGTACCCAGGAGTTGCAAGGGAAATGAACTGGATCGCAAGCAAAACCTTCGAGGGTGATAGTCTCCAAGAAAAACTCCTTCTGGTGCTTGTTGCTCACTGTGATTGCTCCAGGCTCCCCAAAATTGGAATCCACTAGAAATTCAGCTGCATAATGGACCCTCTCAGCCTTAACATTTGTTTTCTTGGACCAGTCCTTTAACACAGCTTCCTTGCTTCTCTTTGGTTCCTTGGTTTCTACAACAATCGATTTTCAAAATCATTATTAACTTTGATCCATATAAGCAAGGCTCAACTATGCTAAACAAGCATTGATTGTACATGAATCAATATATGGATTTTTTTCCCCTCATTTTTGGACATAATTTTGAGGACCCAAAAGAAGAAAGCTGAAATCCACCAGACAATTAGGATCTTTACCTCAAACCAGCCATAAAAAGCTGAAAAGGGAAGAACCCAAAAGCATGATAAAATACTCAACTACTTAACAAAACAGCCAAACATTAGCATTTACTATCCCCAATTCCCACTACCGAGAAAGCGAAATAGAAGTGCTTACTTGGATCAACTTCAGAACTAATGAGCTCCAAAACAACATTTCGCCCAATCTTATCAGCAAAAGCATCCCAGTGCTTGGCAATGGTCTCCTTCAAATCCTCCTTGTGCTTGTTTCTCACGGTGACAACAGCTCTCACCTTAAACTTCACTGCGTTTTCAGGCACAGTATTACTACTACTATTAGCCTTGATCAAATCTTCACTGATAGCTGCAACAGGACCTCTCACAGCTCTTTTTACACTAAGCTTTCCGTATTGCAGAGGCACCAAAACTGGTTTCACTAAGAACTGATTCTCTTGATGAAAACTATGGTTAAAGAGCACTTTAGATGACATTGATACAAATGATGATTTATCTATCAAAGAACTCCCCATGATTTCTTTAGCAAGTGCCATCTTGATTTCCTCTCCTTCCTTCTCTGTGCAATTAAAGTATTAAATAATCAGCACTGCGGAGAAAGATGAGAAGAAAATACAAATTATCTGTAATAGTGCCCAGTTCTAATACTGGTCTCAGTTGATGATGATCGTGAGTAAGGTGACCATGTGTCCATGTACTTCTCCCTATATATAAAGAGAGGGAACAGACGAAAGATTACACACCGTCCACACGTTTTTCAAATTCAGCTGCGTTTTTCTGTTTATTTTTTGAGTTTTTAGTTTGATTTTACTACTTGATTTTGTTTTCTTGAAAATTAATTTTTTTAAAAAAGAAAAGTCTGCCGTGTCAAAGCGAGTTTCCGGCTTTCCGAGTCAACGACGCGGTTGTGGAGGATGGGCGTGGGAAAGCCCCTGCCCTGTGCCGAAATGACAATCATGTCCCTGCGCATTAAAAGTGTAGAATTGTTTTGAATATGTTAATATTACTCTCTTGAGTTAACTAATTTTTAAATTAAAGTAAGTCTGATTTATTTTTTTAAAATAATATTAAGTCTCTTAATTAATATTTGAGTCTCTCGTAAGTATTATATACTTTAAATATTTAATCTTAGACTTAAAAGAATTTATTAATATTTAATATTAATTAAAATAAGGGTCATGTAATCTTTATTAAGGTTTAAGTAATCTGTCTTTCTTAAATTAACTTTTAAGAATAAATTAAATTTAGCTCATTTTTTTTAGGAATCTCACACTAAAATTATATCACATATTACTACAGGTTTGGAAATATATTGGGAATTTCATATTTGGCATTTAATTTATCATTTTTGAATTGCTAATTATGATAAAAACAATCTAATAATCTGGAAAATATTCAATAGCAATAACTAAAATTTAATTTTTTTTTTGTATTATTAGTAAGTGTAATAGCATTACCAACTAAATAATAACTAAAAAATAAATAAAATTACAATAAAAAATAACACAAATTTTTAAAAATTAATAACAAATACGGATCTACATAAAAAAAATAAATCTCACTATTATTGATATAAAATTAAATAAATTAAAAAAAAAAAGATAATTGTGAGATTAGGCTAATCCAAAGGTAAAAATATAAAATTAAAATAAAAATCATATATTACTGCAAATAATCATACGTATAATCAATTAATCACATCATGCTCAATTGATGTTTGTGTTGCTCACTCCACTAGGATTTTGTAGACGTCACTGGAGGGCAAATCAGTGAATTTAAAACCTCATGGAAAACTAAGAAAAGCAGAAATTTCACGGCGTGGTGAGATTCTGTTTGCACGTGTAAGCACAGAAAATTATTATCCTCTGTGACTCCTCTTATTGTATCTCACGTGCAGCCACTTTGTGTTACACTATTTATCTACATATAATTTTTTTTTTCAAATTTAAAAAATAAAGATTCGAATTTAAATTTGCTGATTTTAATTTAAAAAAAATATATTTACATTAAGCTTATCAATTAATTGGTCATATTTAGATATTAATTATATATTTTTTAATCTATTTCTTATTTTTATTTAAATAGTATAGGATTTTTAATTTATAAGAAATAGAAAAAAAATAATACATGAATTAAAACAAAAATAAATAAATAAAAAAAATTATAGAATATGAGATAATAATTAATATTAAATAATTGTTAATTTAATGATAAAATGAAACTTTAAACACATTTTTCTCTCAAGATATAAATGCTATTTTAAAAATAAAATTGGTGAAGTAGGTTTCTCCAAGTATAGATATTTCATTCAATCTCAACAACAACCACCCACACATATAAAAGAAATTTTTATTTAAATTTAATTTATTATAAATTTAAAATATTATATAAGACTCATATATTTAATAAATAAGTATATACTTATTTATTAAATATATAAGTCTTATATAATATTTTAAATTAATTATAAATTAAATTTAAATAAAAAAAATCTCATATTAGCCCTCCTGAATTAATGAAGGTATATATTCAATGAAAATATATACATGGGCTTATGCCATGAATTTACTAGCATGAATATATCAAATTAAAGATAATTTTTTAAAATAAATAAAAAAAATTAAAATGATTGTACGAAAATCTTATTACCCATATATTGATTCTTATAATATTATAAAATGAAAAAAAAAAATTGATCAATTTGGAGATTAATTAATTAATTAATTAATGTGAAAATTAAATAAAGTTGGAGGGCAGCATGCATCAGCAAGGCTTTTAAAGCAGAGAGTCGTTTTGGTCGTCGAATATGGAGAAAATTCAACACCTCTTTAACTACTTCTTCACATGTCTCTTAATTAGGTAACTGTCTCCTTTGTAATGTTATTATGAATTCCAGCATCCACACCTCTCCTACCAAAGACACCTTCTTCCCCATTTCTTTACACGTCTAATATATTGACCCTTTTTTTTTTCCCAATACACGTATTTGATTGCCCAATTTCTATTAACATTAAAATAATTAATTATATTATTCATTCTCACCATTCAAACAATATTTGAATTTTTTTAATATTATTTTTTATAAAATTTTAGAAGTTTTATATTTGAATTTGACTCCTTGATTTACCACTAATTAAGCTGAAAGTTTTAAATTTATATGAAAATTATTTTTTATTGCGTGGCTCATATTATATTAGGTACAACTCCTTCAACTCTCTCTTTAACTCTATTTTCTTTTATTTATATTTTTTTTTCATTATGAATATTTTTCTTAATGATTATATTTATTTTAAAAAAATTAATATATTTAAATTCATCCCACCAAAATTGAATATAAAAAAATTAACTCGACAGCTAATCCTCCGATTGTGAAAAAAAATTTCCCTTACCTGTGAAATATTCCAAGTCTTATTCTACGTATTTGACGTGGACTGTTTCAATTGGATTGACCAGAAAAGGTCAAATATATGTATCAAACTTAGCATCGTCATTTTAAAAAGGTTGGTGGGATGTAAGCGACTCCAATTACAGCTGCACATTTTTCATACCAAAACTAGCCCTATCGCTCAGAAAAGAATATGCTGGTGTGGGTGCGGTAAGCTCCAACGCAACCTAAATTGTACCCAAGCTATCACCGGCCTACTATTCATCTCCAAATGAAAAATGATCCCACCAACAATTTGATGGGACCCTCCCGAGATTATGATCTCAAATCTATTGGTTGACAGAACCTTACTCCGTCATATTGGTTGCTTTCATCAACATTAAGTTGTAATTTGGTATAATTGTAATTATTAAAAAATAAAAATATAAATAACATAACGTAACAATAATTTTAATTTTTAATTTATTTATAATATTAATAATAAATAATAATAATTAAAGAAATTAATAATCGAATGATAATAGTAATAATAATTATAAAGTAATTAAAAAGTGATAATAGTGATAAGATAAGGTGATAATAAATTAAATAATGATAGATAATAATTACATAATAATTATCAAATAATGATAACAGTGATAATATTAATAATAATAATAAAATATTAATAATAATTATAATAAACTAGAAATTATGATGATAATAATAATATAACTATTGATAATAATAATAAAAAATTAAAATAAATAATTATAATTATATTTATATTATTTTTATATGTAATTATTATATAATTTTTAATATAAATAATTATATTATATAATTATTATTTCCTTTACAAAAAAGTGAGCAATGAGCGGCCGCAACATCCAAATCAATTCACAACGCTTGAAACAATTCCAATTTGGATTTCATTTTTTTCCCATAAAAAATAAATGGGTTTCATTTTCCGTTGAAAATTAAGAGATTTGCCGGTTGACTTTAACCTCTGCAAGAGTGCAAACCCCATCAGTAGCAAAAATAACTTATTATTCTAACGCTAGAATACAAGTTACATTCTTTAACGATCCATTTTTGGATGAAAATCTTGTGCAACTCTAAGAAATATATTATATAATTAGCTTTTTGAAAATTTTTCGATCTTTTGAAGTTTTTGTTTTGTCTCTTACAATTCCCCATTGTGCAAAGCGTTACTTTTCATCAACAATGATTTTTTATATGTTACACTTCATACACAATCATATTAATCTTTTATTTATAGTTGTCAAAATACCCAACTTCAATTGAATGATAAAACTAACTCCAACTATTATTTTGGACTTCAAATATAGTTTTCTAAATATTAATTTTCATCTTAATTTCTTGATCTAATGGTTTATATAACTCCTCATTAATCATCACATGTGTACCTATTTTAATTCAGAGGCACACATTAATTTTTAATATCTTACCTATTTTAATCATACGTCTTAGGTTACGTTCCACAATATTAATTATTTTAGTAATTATTAGCTATTTTAATAATTGTCAGCTATTTTAACTAGATATTAGCGGTTAAATATTAACAGTTAATGGTTACCTATTTATCTAGTGATTTAAAGTAAAAGTGTTCAGTAAATATAGCTATTGAGTTAACTGTTAAATATAAAACTAGTAATATCATTTTGTTGATCATAATGCTCCCTCAACTTTTTCAAAAGTCGGGAGGGATAACTTTTCATGAATTACTCATTTAATTTCTAAAAGCTAGTACAAATACTAAATTACTGAATAATATAAATCAGAGAGATAATATTTTAATTAGAGTCAAAATACTAAATGTTACTTTAAAATATTTTATCAAACATGGTCTTAAAATTTATCTTAATTTTACAAGTTTTGAGATGAATACTAACAATATGATCATATGCAATATAAATTTATATTAATTAATTTAATTAACAAAAAAAAGATAGTTACTCATTATTTTTCTTTTAATTTTTGAGTGCCAAGAAACTAAATTTAAAGAAGAAAATGATGTCTCAACCAATTAATAATTCTAATTTTCTGATATATATTAAAGTAATATTTTTAAGAATTTGAAATAAAATTTAAGTGGAGTCAAATTAATAAGAAGAATGAAAGCATGATTCACTTTGGATATTCAATATATTGTGAAAGCTAGAACGCTTGAATTTTGGTTCTTGATTGACAATATATATGCTTAATTATATAAGTTGATTCTTGAAATGAAAATTTTGTTCTAGCAGTCGTGTAAAATGTGATTCGTTGGGCTGCTGCCCTGTAAAAGGGACGACAATTACAGGTTTTGATTAGGGAGACTTTGAAACATTTCCAGCATCATTAATATGTTCTTTTGAAACATTGCCCTGCAAATTAACTTACCTGGATCAACAACCTTCCTTGCTACATCATGCATGCTGACCCTCCAATTTCATAATAAATAACTTCTCCCATCAACCCTCAAGGCCTAAACTTTATATATTTTTTTTTGAGATAATTAAGCAAAGATTGAGAAATCAAGTTTCAATATTTTTGCCCGAACAAACAAGCATGGCCTCCACTGAAATTAATTAAGATCATTTGTAAGCTGTTTGGATTATGTGGGTTTTCTGTGGGCGTAAACAGTTAATACAAAACTCTTAGTTGTATCAAAAAATCATTAATTATTTAGTGAAAGAAACATTAAAAATTATTAATTGCATGGGTGTTATAATTATTTACTTGCTCTCAATGGAACCACGTTTTTAATGTTTGATTCCTAATTACATATAAAATTAATTAGCTTTTTGCTTTTGGTTTCAATGCTGGATTACCAATGGAAATGTTTATATGTATTGATGGGATGGATCATAACATTAGTTACAAATTAGATTTCACAACCTGGGCAAGAACTACCATTGTTTGATTGAAAAGCAAAACCATATTGGCAATACCATGTGCTAGGAAAAAAAAGTGGATAATTGCTAGTTCAGTTCAGGATTTTTTTTTTTTTGATATGGCCAAACTATTTTTTTATCAGACTGAAATGAATCATATATTATTTGATTGCATATTAAAAAATTAAAAAAATCTTGGAATGTTATATCAGGAATCCATTTGTAGAATTATGTGAAATTTTCTCAGCAAGTGGTGGCCTATTTAGAATTTAAATTTTTTTTATTAGCTCAAGATTCACCTGGGTCTGAATCGCTGTGGCCCAATTTACCATACTTTTTTCGGGTCTTGGATTGTGGTTTACCTAATGCTATGTAAAATTATTTGAACTCAGGGTTATTTCTACTGAAATGTCTTAAACTAATTTGATTTAGCTCTCTTTATTATTTATTCATTTTTAATTTTTTGTTATTTTTCAATGTGAGACTCCAACAATTACAACAAGTAACAATATAAGACAATAAATCTAACCTAAAACTTAAGATAATATATTTATGATTTCTTTTTAAATTCACTTATATGTCTTTTATTTATTTATTTATTTTATTGACGTGGGAATTCTAACACTCAAATATACTTAACACTATGCTAAGTATCAAAGCCCAGCCCAACTCAGCTCAATGCATTAGAAGATTAAGAGATATGCATATTGATGGAAAAAGTTTCTAGCTTGCGTTGATCCAGCACAAAACTCCTTGTCCAAAACCATATGAGCTATCATAGTTTTGGACAAGGAGTTTCGTGTCTGATCATGCAAGCTATAGAAGCTTTTTCTACCAATATAATATAATTGACCTCCAACTCTACGCCTGGAATTCATATGGTCCACAACCTCAAAAGATTTTGCCAAGCACTATGATGGAGATCGTTAGTCTTTGGTGGATAAATTTGTATCTTGCATTTGTTATGCTGAGGCCATTTTTCAACCATAAATGGATGCTAAAGTCTGAGGTCCCATAGCCACGCAAATGCAATGCAAGTTATTTAACTATTCAATCATGGCCGCAACTTTTGTTGATTAGTGGAGGATAGTTTCATTACCAGCAAAAAAACAACAAAGTTAAAAATCTCATGGTTTCACTTTATCCAAGCATACAAGCATGCCCTCCACTTGATCTCCACCAAAGAGATTTCCAAGTTGATGGGTTTTCATCCGCTAGTTGATGGAAGAAAAATTAGAAAAATGCTTGATATACTTATCTATATTCAATAAATAATCTCCATGGATCCACGTTTTTAATATTTGATTCCTATTTATATATAAACTTAATAATCTCCATCGAACCACTTTACTTGTGTATTAAGTCCATTAAATCACCAGTAAGCTCCACACCTTGTTGATCAACAACTCAATTTTGGAGGAATTTAGGGTTTACTTTTCACCATTAAAGAATTGCATATATTGTTTTCTGTTTTCATTCCTTGAAGAAAGTTATCACTAAGGTAAGTAATAAAAGATTATAAATATAATATACAAGAATTGTGATTAGACTATGTCAATCGAGTATATTAATTACTTAATAATTTAGTTATGGAATGTTAAGATGTAGCAATCAAGCACATAATCTCAGCTATTTTGTTTTCTTTTACAATATTACCAAACCAATTAAATATATAATCTTACACATCATTTAGCTTAGAGCTGTCCTTAAGCCTTCATAATACAATTAATTAATCCATCAAATTCTCTAATAATCTTGTCTTTATGTGACATAGATCTCAAGCTCATGACAAGGCATCTCTGCTTGTGATAAATCTCAATATCTTTACATGAGATTTTCTATCTCGTTAGCATATTTGTTAAATGTCTTTATTGCTAGCTGTTCTTCTAAATTTTCTGAGCATCGTTTGCCAATATAATTTCTTAATTATTTCATTATTTAAATATTAAACTAAGGTGCGTATAGATGATCATGGCTAGCAATTCTTGAGAAATATAATTAATTAGATAAAGATAAAAAAGAAATACAAATCAGGAATGTAACATTCCAACGAAAAAGGGTTGAATTTGTTAAACACGTTCTGCTCATATATATATATATATATATATATATATATATATATATATATATATATATATAATTCCGTTTGACTGATTAAAATAAATTAAATATAAATTAAATGAGGTATTGATTTCATATTTTAATGCAAAGATAAGCACGAGTGATGTTGGATTATTTACCTAATCCTGTTGGTCAACTATAACCTCCAAAAGCAAGTAATTAATTATTCAGCTTAATTGTGTTTAATTAGTAGTAACAAAAAAACCAGTAATATAATTAACCAGCTTGAACAATCCCAGTAAGTAGCTTAATTTTATTAAGTTATTAATATTAAGATAACACATATAATTATTGAGATTTATTTCAGTAATATTAAATTTACTTTCAAAATTATGTGATTTTGTATTTAATTGATAAGAAAATGCAAATTGAGATTTGCACTCTAGGTATCATATAGAAAACCATTAATTTCAAACTTCATTTGATTTTCAAGAAGTTGTAAGAGAGATCTGAAAGAAATTAGATTTTGGGGTTTTCACTATATTTTCTTACCACAAAAAAATTTTCTTGACCATCAAACAGAACTAGAAGACATGTTCGAAGAGTATCCAAGACAACCTATTATAAAAGAAGAACATTAAAAAAAAAAAAAAGACGAGAGTTTTTTTATTTATTTAATTCACATTTTTGTTTCAGCTTCTTATAATTGACAACTAGATAGAAGACAACAAGAAATAAAACGGTAGATTATGAAAAATAAAAACTTCTAAATGAAAATGGATCGAGTACGGTCTGATCCAACCATGGAAGGATAGCCAGAAATACCCATAACAGGAACAGCAAAACTAGCCTCCATTACAAGCCTTTGTTGATAAGCCTCTATGGTAGCTCCAGCTTCAACAAGATCCTTAATCAAATTCCTATAATATACCTTAAGCCTCCTTAACATGCATGAGTAATGCAATTTCAGCCACCTTAGTCTCATCTTTCTTAGCATTCTCATAAAGAATTCTCGACGAGGCTTCTTTCCACCTAGGCGCACCAAAGGTAGTCTACGCCTACGCAGCCAGATTCTTCGATGAGTAGGCCGCCGGAAGGCGGTGGTGAGATGGGTTTGGGAAGTGTTTTGGTTAGTGGTTTCATCATGGAGAGCCATGGAAGTGTGGGGGAGATGTGTTGAGAGGAAAGCTAAGAGCAGAAAAGGTTATAACGAGAGGTGAAGTTGACCATGTGGAGACAAAGGCATCTTGTGTTGAGAATTTATTTTGAAACAGATCCGAATGGACATATGGGGAAGTTTTAATTTTTGTTTCTTAGCGTTACAAGAAACCAGTATATATATCAATTGTTGATAATCCTCGGTAACAAACGATGACATCATATTTTGCATTTTTTTAATTTACTAAAACTTAATAACTTTTTTTCTTAAACATAAATATACACATAAATTTAAAAAAAAAGTATAATTCTTTTAATAAAATCATAATAATTTTATCATTTATCAAGGCACATTAATTTTTATATGTTCATATATATATCTGTCTATAATTGATATAAAATCTCAAATGACCAGTTGAATAACGAGGGTATTTTTATCATAGAATAGCAATGGTTATTATTAATATTTCGTTTTATATTTATTTTCTTAATTATATTTGTTTTCTTCTTAATCCAAAGTTAATTATGATAATCACAGAGTGGTGTCAAAATCAGTTCTCAAATGTTCTTCTATTTTATTTTTTTTTTTATGGTGAGAAACTCTTCTCTATTTCATGAAAAAAGATATTGTATCATCCTTTCAATTTTTCTAATGGCAGATCGAATATTTTACAAGAATACATTGATGTGATCTATGTTTAAGCTCTTAGTAAGTCTATAAAATAAATATATTTGATTATTCATACTATTATATCTGCTCCATAATTCAGCAATTTTAATTATAATTTTTTTTATTTTAATAATATTTAAAATAATAATTTTAAAAAGAACATATTGTTACACGATCTAAACATACTCTTAATCCATGATTAATCGAAAAATATTATCATTATCATTATCTGTTACTATACATCATATAAGAATCATAATTTACTATAATTAGGTGGGTACTATTCAATTTGAATTAAATAAATCGAATTGAATCGTTTAATTAGATAATTTAGTTTAATTTTTAAAATAATTAAAAATTTTAATTATTTTAATTTGATTTAGTTTTGAAGAGAAAAAATTAATTCAACTCAATTGAATCGAATTGCGTTATTTTTATAGAGAATTTATGTAGTATATATATTTTCACATATACATATTATTTAATTTCATTGATTATTGATTATTATGTTTAAATTAATATTGAAATCAGATTAAATAATTTAGAAATTAAGTATAAATAAAAAATATCAAAACTCAAAAATCTATTAGTTTAAACCGAATCAAATTGAAATGATTTGATTATATACGATTTCTAAAATATGATAATTCGATTTTATGGATTTTAAGTCAATTTAACTAAATACTCAGACCTAATTGTAATGGGTCAATAGAAAAATTAAAATAATTTTATGATTTTGCCATAATTAGAGGGTCCTTTATTATCATTATCATTATCTACCACTTTTTTTTCATGTTTTTACATTTTTTTTTATCTCAAAGTATTGAATTATAGGAGCACTTTCATCCTCTATATGAAATTATTATATGAATATGTATTTCTTTTTATTGTTTTTAATTTAATTTTATTTTTTTACTGAACTTTTATTAAACATTTATAAAAAAAACTATTAGTTAGGTATCTTAATAACAAAATTTGATTGTTATAAAAGTTATCATCGTATAAAATAAACTTTATTAATTTTTTAAAAATAAACATTTAAGTAATAAAAATTTAAAAAACAATGTAATTGAGATATATTATAAATAATAATTATATAAATATTATAATAATACATATATAAATATTTTTTATTAATAATTTATATATCATTTACTGAGGTAAAAAAAAAAAAATAATGTAAGGCCATTGCAAAGCGCGACTACATTTGCTTGTTATATACTGATAGGGATTATTAGCAGAAACCATTCAAATTAATGATAAATAATTTTTATTCTTATGATTATTGTACATGTATTTTTTTAATTTATTTATGAATATGTTACATTAAATCATAAATTTTAAAATTTTAAAATAACAAAAAAAATTAAATTAAAAGTGTAATATAATTTTTCTAATTAGTTGCCATAAAAAAATTTCTAATTAGTTGAGTGGTAAATGTATGTATCAGGGACTTCTTTATCCAATTATATAGACGTCATTGCAGGAATTTCAAAGTGAAAAATTATTTTAACCGCCGTTAAAAATTAAAAAAAAATCAATTTTTAACTTTTTACTTTTTATCTTACAAAAATGTAAAAACAAAATATCCTTTCCTCACACGCGTTCTGTCTCTATGCTCTAGCGGCCTCGTATTGTCTTTCAGCTCCACTCGCTCAAATCAGAAGATCCCTAAAAATACCCCAATTCTCCCTTTACCAAACTAGTAGAGAGATGGACACGGATGTGACCATGGTCCCAGCCGGTGAGGCCAGCTCGAGCGGCGCCGGACCCTCATCCTCTACCAAGAAACCCAAACGATTCGAAATCAAGAAATGGAATGCCGTCGCTCTTTGGGCATGGGGTCTGTTCTTATACCTCCAAAAACCTAATCCTAATAATTCATACATATAATTGCGGTGTTGTGTTTTTGGATTTTTTTCCCATTTATCTACCTGATTTCGTTTGTGGCATTTGATGTTTTCCAGATATTGTGGTGGATAACTGCGCAATCTGTAGGAACCATATTATGGATCTCTGTGAGTTCGAATTTCTCGTTTGATCTTTCATCCCTATGGATTTTTTTTTTTTTTTTAATTTAAGCTTTATTTATGTATCTGTGTAAATATATGAATGGATTTCTATAGTTGTTATGATTATTCGGTGTGATTTTGACCGCGTTTTTTATTTGGAATGGCTAGGCATCGAGTGCCAAGCGAATCAAGCAAGTGCTACAAGCGAGGAGTGCACTGTTGCCTGGGGTATGACCTCGCTTCTTTAAACCCTAACCCTAGCTCCTTGAATTTTTTTTTTCCCTTTATGTTGTTTGTGAACTGATGCATTTGAATCCTGACTCTTTGATTTTGTATTGGTTGGTTGTTGAATTATTTATTATTGCCAAATATGTTATGGCCAATTTTGTTCACTGGGTACTCTTTTGCATTATGCATTCCTTCATGATTTTTGTGTAAGGATATATATATATTTTAAGTTTTTTAAAATGGTGCATGTAGTTGAAGAAGAATTTAATATATTTGTCCAGACAGTGCTTTTGCCTTGTTTGTCAGTGACAATGTAATTAGACATAGGAAACCCAGTCATTGAGACAAAGAATGTGCTGTTCATTCTCAGAATCACCGTTGTTCTAATTGGCTTAAGCTTTTTTTTATTTAAACTGCCTCTGGCATCTTAGCTTTTGTTCTCTCCCTAAGTAGCGGGATTCAAGAAAATGGCTTGAGGGTTATACTTGGGTGGTAGTATTGATTTTGGACATAATTAATCCACCATTCTTAGTAAATCAGAGTGCAGTATCAAATCAACAATCAGTTTATTGCTAAATGAGAGAATAAAAGTTTCTTATTTTGTGAGTGGTGTTAGGTTCACTACGGAATACTGCTTGAGAGAGAGAGGGAGAGAGAGAGAGAGAGAGAGAGGGGGAGAGAGAGAGAGACCCAAATGGATTTAGGAGTTTTGACTTCAATTTTGATCAGCCTCTTGGGTCCCTGTTTCAGTTTTCTTAGATGGTGATTTAGGAGGAAAATCCTTGGATTTCTGCTTCACCCAGGAAATTTACTCATAGAGCACAGGGCAAATGATATAAACATTGGGGCGTCCTCTACTAACGATGCGCTAATCGGAGCCCGGGTGTAGTGAGAAATATGCAAGGGTGTAGGGCGTTCACCGAAAGCGACGCGCCATGTCGGCGCCCGGGTGTGGTGTTAAGTGAGCAAGGGTTCCTACATCATGGACGGGTGTGGGTAAAGAAGTTAGTCCATAGGACAGATAGTAAAACAGATAGTGGAACAGAACACAAGATAGACATAGAAAACAATATTATAGAAAGAGACCAATTAGGAAGGAGCAGGATAGGAGAAGGATCAGGGTTGGCACTTGGAATGTTGGATCACTTACAGGAAAATTAATGGAGCTTGTGGATACCTTGGAAAGGAGAAGGGTGAATATTGCTTGCATTCAGGAGACTAAATGGGTAGGAGAGAAAAGTAAGGAAGTGGGTAATTCAGGATACAAACTGTGGTTTACCGGAAAGGAGAGAAATAAGAACAGAGTGGGCATAATCATATACAGGACATTGAAAGACGCAGTAATAGCTGTGAAAAGAGTAGGAGATAGAATTATACTAGTAAAGCTAGTACTAGAAGGAGAAACAATAAATATAGTTAGTGCTTATGCCCCATAAATAGGACTAGACAGTGAGAGTAAACAAAAGTATTGGGAAGATATGGATGATTTAATGTAAAGCATACCGAATGAAGAGAATGTTTTCATTGGTGGAGATTTGAAAGGACACGTAGGAAGTGATAGACAAAGTTATGAGAATGTTCATGGAGGTTTGGGTTTTGGCAGTTGAAATGAGGAGGGAAAAAGCGTCCTGGATTTTGCTATGGCATACGACCTAATACTAGCAAATACATACTTTATAAAAAGAGAGTCACATTTATTGACTTTCAAAAGTGGGCAACATAGAAGCCAAATCGACTTCCTCTTAACCAGGAAGACAAATAGAGTTCTATGCAAGGATTGCAAGGTCATCTCAAGAGAGGCTTTAACAAGTCAACATCGGTTGGTGGTCTTGGATGTCAAACTTAGGAACATTTCAAGTAAGGTCAGAAGAAATAGTGTAGCTCGAACAAAGTGGTGGGAGTTCAAAGGAGTAAAGCAAGTGAAGTTAAAAAATGAGCTTCTCGAGTCTGAAGTATGGAAGCTGGGTATGGAAGCCAATGATATGTGGATACAGATGGCATCAAAGATTAGAGAAGTAGCTAGAAAAGTACTTGGAGAGTCTAAAGGACATGGACCACCCTCAAAAGAGAGATGGTGGTGGAATGAGTAAGTACAAAAGGCAGTGAAGAGAGAAAGGGAATGGTATAAGAAATTACCTAAATGTGATAATAATGAGGCATATGAACAGTACAAGATAGCAAAGAAAGAGGCAAAAAAGGCAGTTAGTGAAGCAAGAGCACAGGCCTTTGAAAAGTTATATGAGAAATTTAGAACTAAAAAAGGGGAGAAAGATATTTATAGATTAGTAAGGAGGAGAGAAAGGAAATGTTAAGATCTTAATCAAGTTAGGTGCATTAAGGATAAAGAAGGAAAAATGTTGGTGAAAGATAAGGACATTAAAGAAAGATGGAGAAATTATTTTAATGATCTCTTTAATAATAGTCAAAATGGTAATAGCGTGAATATAGACTATAGAACAACAGAAAAGAATGTGAATTATACTAGAAGGATTAGATCTTTAGAAGTAAAGGAAGCACTTAAGAGAATGAAAATGAGTAAAGCTTGTGGACTCGATAAAATACCAATTGAAGTGTGGAAGTATTTGGGAGATATGGGAGTGGCATGGTTAACTAAATTATTTAATAAGATTCTAAACTTAAAGAAAATGCCTGATGAATGGAGGAGGAGTATTTTAGTACCTATTTTTAAAAATAAGGGAGACATACAGAGTTGCTCAAACTATAGGGGAATTAAACTCATGAGTCATACTATGAAGTTGTGGGAGAGAGTTGTGGAGCATCGACTACGTCATGATACTTTTATCTCTCTCAATCAATTTGGTTTAATGCCCGATCGTTCAACTATGGAAGCGATCTTTCTCATTAGAAGCTTGATGGAGAAATATAGAGACGTGAAGAAAGATCTACACATGGTTTTTATTGATTTGGAGAAGGCTTATGATAGTGTTCCAAGAGATGTCTTATAGAATGTGTTAGAACAAAAGAGGGTATCTATTAGGTGCATACAAGTGTTGAAAGATATGTATGATGGAGCAACTACTATTGTGCGTACAGTGGGAGGGGACACAAGAGATTTTCCGATCTTAATTGGATTACACCAAGGATCAGCTATAAGCCCTTACCTTTTTACATTAATTTTAGATGAATTGACGAAACATATACAAGAGAGTATTCTTTGGTGCATGATGTTTGCGGATGATATTGTTCTGATAGATGAGACAAGAGAAGTAGTCAATAGAAAGCTAGAGCTTTGAAGAAGTACTCTAGAGTCAAAGGGTTTTAAGTTTGAAACTTTTATTCAATGATTTGATTTAAGTTTGGTCAACTTTTTTGTATTTGTAATGCTGATAAAAGGCTATTTGATCTTTTAGGTAAGTATTTTTATTTGTTCCATCAATCTTCTTTCATGACTGAATAAACTTGGTTTCTGCTCACCCAGGTGTGTGCAATCATGCATTCCACTTCCATTGCATCAGCCGATGGCTCAAAACCCGCCAAGTGTGCCCTCTTGGTATGCTTTCACCTATTCAAATGCCTATTTTGCACTTTATGGTATTATGTGACAAATTACTCAACTAATATGTTACTTACGCATTCTTTCAGATAATAGTGAGTGGGAATTCCAAAAGTATGGCCACTAGAATCTATGGCAGCAAGGAGGGTAGCTGGTTAATTCAAATCAGCACCTGAAAGGAGAGGGGCAGCCAATGATGTGTCTCCAGTAACGCAACAATGTAATAGATCATTTTAAGTATGGTATCGGATAGTGTTTGCCGATGATGCGTCTCCGGTAACTCAACATTGTAATAGATCATTTTAGTATGGTATCAGATAGTGATTGTTTCTGAATTTTCCCAGCAGTCTTTGGACCCAATTTGTAGGGTCGGGTACAGTTTCCTCATGACAATTATATCATTTTGTGACGCAATGTTATGATCTTGGATTATGTTTGCTTAAGCTCGTAAGAGTTATGACCTCCATGATCACCAACTCTCCAAGTATCTGGTAGCTAACTGCGAGGTTTGTACTTGTTGTATCTGCTTGTTTGGGATCACAGATTATATGTTGGTTTTGTGATATTTTTTTTCGATCAGGTTGTGACTTGTGATTCAAAGTTGAAAGTTGGCTTAAAACCCCCTTAAAAGGCGAAAAGGATGCCATGGCGACATGCTAAGCCAAGTATATGAACGTTAATATATTGGCATCGAGAAACATTTGAAAGTGTTATCAGAGCTTAATAACTCATATGATCATTACAGAGCGAATGTAGGCTCTGTTTGGGGTTGAGGTTGAGTTTAAATGTTCAAATAATATAGCTTCTTACCGTAATACATGGACTGAAGGTTTAGAAAATGGAAAATTAAAATGGAGAACTTGACCTCAAAGTTCGAAGAATAAACTTAAAAATGAGTAAAAGTAAAAATATAAATACTAGGAGTTCTCAATCTCATCACCTATATATGAGTGCTTTACCTCTGGAATGAAATTCGTCATCTATACATGATATGAGAAAAGAATATAAATACTTGTGTTGAGTCTGCATATAAATGGAAATTTTCGTCCTCATATTCCATGATGAATTCGGTTCACCTTAAAATTTATGTAGGTGACACATAAGGCCTCTCATGATGGGAACTAACTCTGATAGATTTCAAGTTCTAGTGCATCACTGCGTCCAATTTTAACAAGGAAATTTCCAACACACTGTGTACCAGAAACAAATTTTATTGCATTTCAATACATCAACTGGAACTCTTCCTACATCAAATGCTCCATAGTTAAGAAAAACTAAACTGAAACCAGGATAATTTAATTTTGTACAATAGCCTGACAGATTGCATACATGAATGGAACCACACAAATTGAAGACATTGCAAATTCTTATATCCAAATGCTCATTCCTCTCTGTTTTGAGACAATCATGCAATCCCCACTCTGCAATTCAAATGGAAGCTTTGGATAATTTAATTTTGTACAATAGCCTGACAGATTGCATACACGAATAGAACCACACAAATTGAAGACATTGCAAATTCTTATATCCAAATGCTCATTCCTCTCTGTTTTGAGACAATCATGCAATCCCCACTCTGCAATTCAAATGGAAGATTTGGATGATCCTTGATGCCACTTAACAGCTATGGGACTCCTAACTAGGTGAGTTCCATCACTCCACTCAATTGATCCAAAACTTTGTGAGCTAATGCTAGACCAACCCAAGCTAGCACTAGAGAATGTGACATCATAGGACAATGTCTGATTTTCTGCACTGAACACAAGCTTACTTGGCGAAACCTTCACCTCTATATTTGCAGGAGCATTCACCTTAGCCTTATAAACTGCATCAACAGAACTTCCAACATTCTTCATCACCCTCTTATATGTAACCACATCTGTCTTAGGCTCAAAAACAACAGAAAATGACGGATAGTTGAGATTGCCTGGACTACCCAATTTTCGCTCACATACATCCAAAGTTGCAGTCTCTCCAACAAATACTGCAATTCGCTTGGAATCGTACCCAATTGTGCAAAGAAATGCAATATAGTCACTGGTGTCCATGTCATATACCAGTCCAGGATCAAGGGCTCTATTGGGATCCACATGACCAGCTCCATTAACAAAGGGTGTTGATTCACTGCCAGTAGCAAGATCAATAATGCTTTTGCCAGAATTATCCAAGTTATAAGCAGTAGTCACTAGAGCAGATTTTATAGCAGCAGGTGACCAATTTGAGTATGCCTTTCGAAGCAAAGCAGCGATTCCACTGACATGGGGGCAGGACATTGAGGTCCCTGAGATTATGTTAAACACAACTCTTCTAGGATCAATGTCCAAATCTGTTGGAGCCGAAGCTCCCGTCCAGCCAGCCAGGATATTAACTCCAGGAGCTATAACATCCGGCTTCAAAATCTGTGGTGTCAAATGGTTTGGACCACGGCTGGAAAACGCTGCAACTTTAGGAGCAGGTGGTGAAGTCCCAATTACTGTTCCGCGGAAAACGATTGTCGCAGTAGGATATTGACTCAATTTGATATATTGACGAATCTGATTGCCAGCAATTTCGCCAACCATAGTAGCCGGTAGAAGATGAGAGTCAGCAATGAGCTCTTCACCACTATCTGCTGTGTTTGCCATTATCATTCCAAGCCCACCTGCAAGCTTCACTGCGCTTCCTTTCTCTACTCTTGCATTCATTCCTCGATCACATACTACAATTTTCCCCTGAACTTTTGATGAGCTTAGACTCCCCATAAAGCAATATCTACTTCCACAATCACCAGCATACACTAAAGGAAGCTTGAAATCCACTAGCGGCTCACCGGAATAGAGTGATACCCCACCAAAAATCCTCCCATCACCCAGCACTACATCAGCTGGAAACTCCCTATCAATAGTGGAAGCACCAACAGTGAGGATCCAAGGCGCAATATTAACAGCCGTAAACGGATCTGGACCCGAATTCCCAGCAGAGCAAGAGACAACAATACCATGCTTGGTTGCCCCAAATGCCCCAATCGCTATCGAATCATGATCGTATTGAGGAGCATAACCGTTGGCACCTACCGATAATGAGATCACATGGACACCATCTGCAATGGCTTGATCCATGGCTGCGAGAATGTCAGAGTCAAAGCAACCCAGACTCCAACAAATCTTATATGCAGCAATTCGAGCCTTTGAGGCCATACCACGAGCTTCTCCCCGAGCGTATTCGTAAAAGCTTGCGTTATGGACCAAGGACCCAGCTGCAGTGGATGCTGTATGGGTGCCATGACCTTCTGTATCTCTGGGAGAAGCTGAATCCGTTAATTCATCAATGGGTTTCCCTTGATAGGACACATAGCCTTTGTAGAAGGCTCTTGCACCGATGAGTTTCCTGTTACAAGCCGAAGCAGGAAAATCCGACGATATCTCGCAGATACCTTTCCAATTGTCCGGAACAGGAGAAAGACCGAAGTCCGAGAAACTAGGGTGTTCCGGCCATATTCCAGTGTCGAGAACACCAATGATCACGTCTTCACCGTAAGCACCATTAGGCCAAAGGCCAAACCCAGTAGAAAGGCCTAAAAAGTGAGGGGTGCGAGTGGTGTGGAGCTGTCTAATCTGGTCTGGGATAACGGAGAGGACGCCAGGAACACGGCGGAGTATTGCTGCCTGAGCGGGGATGAGGTGGGCGGAGAAGCCGCTGATGGTACGGCCATAGGCGTAGATGATCTTGGTGGGGTGTGGAGATGGAGGGAGGGATAGGATGATGGATGCATACCAATCATGGTGAGAGCAGAAAAGGGTAGGCTTGTGAGATTTGGAGACGTGAACGATGAAGGTCTGCGGAAGGTCTGATGATGGTGAAGAGAAGATTAGAGGAGTGAAAGAAAGGAAGAAGAAGAGGAGGGGAAGGTGAGAGACAGAGGAAATAGCCATGAATTTTCTTTCTGTTTCTGAGAAACTGGAGAGACCAACGGTTCAGAAAATAAGTATCTTTATTTGGATAAAGTGACTAAAAGAAATGGGTAGTATCTTGGACCGTATTGGTCCACGTCAGAATAAGCCAAAATTGTTAAAAAAAATTAATTTTAGTGTGGAAAATTAATCATAAAATATTTTTAATTATAAATAAAAAAAATAATTTTGGTTATTCTTTTTTATACAACTTGGCACTTATTATAAAAATATCAGTAATTAAATATAAAAAAAAAATTTAGGGAGAAAATAAATAAAATTTTATTATATAGACCATAGATAAATTCTAAAAATAATGATAGTATAAAGTTAAAAAGAAAACTTATTTATAACATATAAATAACACCTTAAAAGATATAATATTAAATAATATATTAAATAAATTTATTGATAAAATAAATGAATTTATAAAAAACATAAATGAATATTTATTGTAAATATGAATTTATAACAGTAATTATCTTTTGTTTTTAAAAATTTATAATTTCATTTTTAGCTTTTATTTTATATTATACTTTAATTTCTGAAATTTAAAAAATTAATTATTTAGTGATTGAGTTTTATATTATATTATAGTTTTTAAATTTTAAAAAATAAATTATTTAATTTTTTTTTAATTTTAATATATATAATATTTAGTTCTATAATTTTAATATTTATATAATTTTATCTATTAATAAAGAATTAAATTATTTTATATATTAAAATTATAGAGACTAAAATATGATATAGTGTAAAATTTAAAGACTAAATAATTAATTTTAAAAAATTTAAAAATTAAAATAAATATAATATAAAATTTAAAAACTAAATAATTATTTTTTTAAATTTAGAGATTAAAATATATTGTAGAGCAAAATTCAATAACCAAATTGTAAATTTCCCTTTGTTTTTTTATTGTTTTCTTGTGAGACTAGAATTCTTAAGATGGATGGATGGATGTATGCTGGAACCACCATGCCCATGCTGAATAATAGGAGATGTTCTTGATATTTTTCATGGTAATGTAAGGTGGCTACTGAAGTTTTATTCTATTTTTGAATTTAGTTAAAATTAAATATTTTATTTTTTATAAAAAAATAGAAATATAAATTGAAAATATTGATAATCCATCTTTATACATCACATTTGTGTGTTTTATTCACAAAACGACAGAAAAAAAGCTTGAAATTTATATGTAATCTTTACAAAACGACAGAAAAAAAGCTTCAAATATATATGTAATCTCCTTTAGTCTATCTTTATAATCACCGACTGTTTTTTTTTTATATACTAAATTTACCACATCGTCAAGGTTATGATCGCAATACGCTTTAATAGAAGTTGTTGTCAAGCTCTAAAAAATCAAGGTTGCACCACGGCTATATCTTGCGGGCAAAAGGCAAGATAGAGAAAATTTACATAAGCTACAATTAAGGCTATGTACATTTGAGAAGGACATAAAGCTGTCCCTGTTTTGCAAACCAATACTGTGGGGACGTCCCCTCAGTCCTCCCATCTTATTTTGGCTTATACGTAAGAAGACAAAACTGTACAACAGTTGCATAACCCATGGCGAATTCTAGTTCCTCTTTGGTTTTAGTGCATAAACTATATGACATCAGTCCAACGATCAAGTGACTGATATCAAAACTGAATTTTTTTTTTAAAAAAAAGAAAATTTTTAAAAAATTTGACAATTGGATTTAATCAAAATCGGATTAAATGGACCAGCTAAATAATCTCAATTCAAGTAAAGCAAATTAATGAGATTAATTAAGGAGGCTGAAGAAAGTTACAGTTCAAGAAAAGCAAAAATAATTGCATGATTATAGACAACATGACTTGTGAAGTGTTTTTGAGCAACATAGATTCACCTTTGTACGATTACAAAGGGATGAATTGAAACAGCAGAAACTGAAGCGTGGACATGAAGGTCTGGTAATTTTGCAACAACTTTGACAAGCCATATTCTCCAAGCAGCTGCATGAATGCCTGTGGGAGTTACTCGATGGACAGCAGGCACAAGAAGTTGGCTTTTGACATTCACTTGAGCAGTAAATCCATGAAAGACTGGGGGAAAAAAAAATACTTCAGCTAGTTAGCATTACTACATCATATCAAACTTGAAGTTCTTTATTGACACTCCATGTCTTGAAGACCATGAATTAGCAAAGAATTTATGGGTTAAGGCTTTCAGCAAACCCTGGGGTTTTGGGGTTGAGGATTGTCAATGTAATTGAAAATCAAACAAACAGGAACAAGAATGAGTTTCCATTATTGAACAAGAATTTGTTTACAAATTACAAATGAAACTGATCATGTCAAGTGTACTTTGAGTAATAGAAAAGAGAAGGGAACCGAAAAAGAGTACCAGATCCACTTCCAGCGGCAACTAGATTTATGGGGCTTCTCATTTCTGCTTCAAGAAAATAATCAAGCAATTTTAATGAACTAACTTAGCATAAGAAATCATATTTTAAAAATAACAAATTGATGAACAACAGATACCTTGACACAAAAGGATCTGGTTTAGCCCCAATGAAGTCATCAAGCCTGTCAATTAAATGTTAATGGTCAGAGAGGAACGTACAAATGCTGAAAAGCATACCTTGAAAGTGTGGAATAAGCATGTTATGACGGTCAGGCAAACTAAACGCTATGAAATTGAATCAATGAAGAAACCATACTCTTTGCAGCATCTGGAAGCAGGTTGAAGGCCTTCAACAGTTTTTAACTCTTCCTGTTCACAATGAAATCTTCCATAAGCACATCATCATCTATGTCAATCTTCTAATAGGAAACTGGCCATCACATTTTCCTTCATAGATTAGGTACAGCAGAAGGAAAATAGGAAATAACAGGTAACTAGTTGGATATCATTGTTACCAGCTCCTCAACATCCAACTTAAGGAGGGAAAGTATAGAAATGCAGCAATTTTATCAATATGAACGAGGATAAGTGCTAACTCAAAGCCATTCCATCGCACCATCATACTCAGCAAAACAGATGGTGCAAGGTAAATGTGATCTGTGAGTCATTCAGCATTTGAATAACAGATTTGGAACATATGAGTCAGGAATCATAATTAATTACTGTGTCTTGCAAGTTTTTAGAAGACTCAACTGAAAAAGTGCAATTTGAATCACTAAAATTTGGGCAAAATGACATTGACTGACCTAAAATAATTCAAATCAAAACTATTAAATAACCCAAGAGAACAGTTGTTATTCTAGCTATTTAACTGAATATTTCTGTTCATCCTACAAATCAAAAGAACATTGTCCACTGGACATAACAAACTACTTGAACTTCTCTGTTTCTCCAGTGGTGAACATTTCCTTTGTCAGAGAATCATACCAAGAATAGAAGCAGTAAAGCAATTCTAGTTACTGAAATGCAATTGCATTATTCACATTATGGCAAATCAAAGTGGGTTGGTCATAAAAATAAGTAATGGCACTGTGATTTCAACTCAATATACAACAAAAATATGCACGGATTCCAATTTTCTTTAGAACAATGCCTTAGAAACATGAACTTTCTATATGAAGAATCTCTCAGACGGTCAGACCATCACCCAGAACTTTCATATATTCTTCAAGCTTTCACCCATTTGTTAGTTATGAAAATTTTAAACCATCCCTATCAAGAATCTCTAAAAGGGAAAAATCTTCATTGCCAAAGTGAAGTAACCAACCTGAAGCAAACCAATCTCTCTCTCCAAGATTTGTACCTTGACCAACTGCCTTCCCTTCCCAAACAAATCTAAACCTCCAGGTGGTGACTTTGGGCACCATGGAGGTGGCGCGGCCAAAGAAGAAGACCCACGTGAGGAAGATGAAGAACAAGAGTTGGAGCAGCCACCCATCATCTAAACAAGAAGAAGAAATGCAGCAAAAACCATTGAAGACAATGCGGTTAATGTGGTTAGGTACGTGAAAGGCATTGCTTGTGTTTTTGTGTGTGTGTGAGAGAGAGAGAGACAGAGAAGGGCTCAAAAAAAGTAATAAAAAAGTTTTTTCAAGACTAGACGAGTGTTTGATTTCTTGGGTTCTCTGTGAAAACTGGAACGTGCGGTTGAGAGAGAGGTCATAAAAGTGCGAGGCTGCCATTGTTGCAGACCACACGTGACTGGAAATGGTTCTGTTTAGCTTCGTTTGGACTTTTTCACCCAATAGCCATTAGCCAGTACTGTACACTAGCATTTTTGTTAGTACAAAATGGATAATGTATTTGGCAAATTTGGAGGAAAAAAAAAACAAAAGCCCTTAAATGTAGACTAATATATATTAACTATTTTGCCTTTTATGGATAAATTATTTTGAATTTGCGGATAAAAAAGAACAACTTTTTTCCATTTGAATCCAATGCAATGAAAAATGACAATGCATAATTACTTAGGTCTTTGAGGTATACTATTTGAAGAATTAATATTTGATCCATTGCATTTTATACATTATTTTCATACAAATTTTAAAAGAATTATTATTTTATGTATTGTATAATTACAATTAATCTTATTTTTATAAGAAAATTAAAGTACCTAAATACAGATGGTAACGAGTAAAGTATTTGTGAAAATTATCCTACCACAATCTAAACGCAATTAATATTTTTAAAATTTAAACCATCTCAAACTCGAGATAAAATTTATTCTCAATTACCTGAACTTTTTACAAGCTCGATTATTATTGCCCGATAAATATCTGAATCTGTTTAATTTTATATAGTTTAATTAATAATTTATATAAAAATAATTTTTATTAATAATTTGTATTTTAAAATTTTGATAATTTCATAAAATATTTTAATTTTATTTATATAAAATAAAGTATATAAAATTTTATAAATATTATTATAAAAAATATATATTTTATATTTTTTTGATAATTTCATAAAATATTTTAATTTATTTATATAAAATAAAGTATATAAAATTTTATAATATATATTTTATATTTAATTAAATATTTATATAAATAAATTGGATACCTAATATGTAAAATCTGAATATGATCCAAACTCGTCATGAGTATTAAATTTTAAACCTGAATTCATCTCAAATTCGATTATATACTACTTAAATTTATTCTTTAGGATTCTATTAGTTCAAATACCGTAAAAATCCAACTTATTTGTATTTTAAAATTTTGATAATTTCATAAAATATTTTAATTTTATTTATATAAAATAAAGTATATAAAATTTTATAAATATTATTATAAAAAATATATATTTTATATTTAATTAAATATTTATATAAATAAATTGGATACCTAATATGTAAAATCTGAATATGATTCAAACTCGTCATGAGTATTAAATTTTAAATCTGAATTCATCTCAAATTCGATTATATACTACTTAAATTTATTCTTTAGGATTCTATTAGTTCAAATACCGTAAAAATCTAACTTATTATTATCCCTTATAATTATTAATTTTTTTTAAAAAAGGAAAAACCTTCTCTTGCACCTCTTGGATATCGATCAATCATTTACCACAAAATTCAACATCCGCTCCATTGATTTATGAGCCAAATGATTTGGGTTTAGATCGAATGAAATTAAAAGGAGAGGCATAAACAGAGGAACCTATAAATTGAAACAAATTAGAAGCTCTGTGATCGAAAATTTCCACGAAATTCCGTTTTGCAGAAAATTGCAAATTACATCTACAGTTGATAAAAGCATTCGGCTGATGAACTATTGACCTCGCTTCCTAGAGTTTAAGCCTTGAGAATGAAAAATTATTAGGTGTACTCGGTGTACATATATTATTTTTCATAATCATATGAGACCAACTCTTTATATTATACGGAGGGTTTATTTTTCTGTGAAAAAAGAAATACTAATTTTTTTTTAATGTTTCGAATGTATCTAATAATTAGCCCTTAAGAACACTTCTCCCTTTGGAAATGGTTAGGTTGCGGTTTTGATTTGGAATTTATTTCTTTCTCCAAATGGTTAGCTCAGCATTATTTATTGGGGAATTTTTCTGGGCAATGAAATTTGATAAGTAAAATTTACTCTTTAAGTAGGCTGTGGAAATAGCCTCTCCCTTTGATAGTATCCATATAATTTCCATTTGAATATGGAAAAGGGAAGTCAATATATTGAAGAATAAAATTTCCATTTTCATTTCTTAGCCTCAAATAAAATCATCAAAATAAAACGATTTGAAATAAAATTAAATTTTCAATTTTAACCTTTATTTATTTAAAAAAATAATTTATATATGAAAAATATTTTTCATAAAAATATTTTTTATTATTTAATTGTAACATTAAACTAATAACAAATGTTTGTATTATAGTGTTTTCACATTTTTAATAAAATTATAAAAATCTTAAAAAAATGACTTTCTTTGGAAAAAATAAATTCATTTTCTTTAAAAATGTCTTAATTTTCTCATTAATAAAAAAAAATATTTCCATTAATTATATTTTTAGTGCCCAAACACTAAAAAATAAATTTTTTATAACAAATGGAGCCTTAATATTATCTAAAAATAAAAAATTTTATTTTATTTATTTAATTGAGATATAGTAGACCGAATAATAATTAATAAATAAAAAAAATAGAGCTCTCTTCATCCTCATAAAGGTTATTAATCTTAAAAAGAAAGCTAAAACTAGAAAGAAAGGCTCAAAATTAAAATCCCCCAACTCCTTAGTCCTTACACCTCAAATGCGGAGCAATATTATTTGTTTAATTAGATTAATGAAAAATTATTTAATTCATTAATATGATTAAAAATCCATTTGAAACATATATCACATAACACATATTTTTTGCAAACCATTTCAGGTTGACTGAAAAATTCTCTTTCATATTTATGAACTTAGTCGAAATCCATGCCAGGTTAATATTTATGCCTTGCAAGGTAGAAAGAGTGAACAACGACATGGAAAGCGCGAACAAAGACATGGACCAGAAGCGAGAAGGTGAAAACTGGCAATAGCTTTGAAACTATTCGAGGAAATACAAATGATGATTGAAGACCACATAAGCGATGCCTTAAGAGCAGACTCGCAAACGGCCAAATGTGGTGGCATCGTTTCACATTGCAATTCTGAAGTCCGCAGTCTACACCACCCAGCCAAGATGCATAAATCATCCCTATATTAATATTTCAACCAAACAAAGAAAGATGAACATGAACCTCGTGAAACCATCCTATTCAAAAAAAAAGTTTTCCCCACAGATTCATGTCATATTTGAAGTTTGAAACTACATATACATCTTAACATTCTCAAATTCAAACAGCTGAAATATTACTATATAATTTTTTTTGATTTATTTGTAAGCTACAATACAGAAAAACTCTCAAGAATCCACTTCCTAAAAAATTCTCTGAACTTTATGATGTTTCATTAAACCATCAGCAGAAGTGCAATGAGTAAGAACCCGGAAAGTTTCACTTTGAAATTTGTATGCTTGTTTCTTCCAGTAAGTGTTGTATCTTCGAAGCCACTAACTGCAACATAGTTTATGTGGTTTTCTAACAAAAATTCACCAGCTTCAATTAGAAAAAAGAAAATTCCCTTAAATATTGAACATCTACCCGGTACTAGGAATGAGTGCCCTGAAAATCCATGTAATGTTGGACAAGCAAGGATTACTAGCAGCCAACATCATTCCAGAACCCAGGTTAACTAAATTATCGTTTCTAGCAGCCCCATCTTAAAAAAAAGCACCAAGCACAACACACGGATGCCTTGTTATGAACCTGTTTATCAGTCCACAAGCCCATGAAGGAAAAGATATTGAAAAAAGGAAACCAAAGTTGCAAAATTCTATCATCACAAAGTCAACAATCATATATAACTTTCTAGTAAGAATTATAGCATAACATTGAAAGAACTCAAACTAATTTATATAAACAACTGATGATAGGAGTGACCTAGTATGATCATATTTTCATTACTTCATTATAAGTGTATGGTAGAGACTGCTCAAATTCTACCAGCAAGTACTAAAAAGATTCCGACAAATATAAATGATGTAAAACATTCATCAGACTACCATTTCACAAATGAAATCGTGATGAGGAGAACAACAGTTTGCAGAGACTAGCTTCACAGATCCATCCAATAATACCAAAAATCAAGTAGTCAACTTGCCATATATCCCATGGAAATATTCACCCTTATTAAAAGAAAAATCAGATATAAAGTTATAAGTCCCACCCCTAATGTCTTAGTGGGACGCATGTCATGTTTAGGTAAAACTACAAGTGCCCAGATTAGCCCTGACATGAGAAAACCAATAGTGTAAAACAAGCTGCTGTCTTGAGGAATCACATAAATGCCAGTACTCTGTGACCAGGCTCCTAGCAGCATTGAGATCCCCAAGCCAAAAAGGGTATTGAACATGGGACCTGCATAGCATCCAGACACAGCAATCTGCACACTGTCACCACCATTCATTGCCAGGGCAATGTTAGACACTAAATCGCCCATTGAGTTGCCCCACGCTAATACAGTCAACCCAAGAATTGATGGATTAATCCCAAAGATCAAGCCAAATGCCACCAATAAAGCAACGAGCTCATTAGCTATCATGTAGAACCAAACAATACTCATAAAAAATCCTCCTAAAACCCACACAAGCAACAATCTTTGAGGTGGATGGTTGGGCAAGGTGCATTGGTATGCAAGAAAACCAAGTAAGCAACCAACCACAACTCCAAAAAAATACATTAGAATTCTACTTTGAGGACCCACGTCATCTTGGGCATTCCACAGAAATGCCAGAAGAATAGGAGCCAATGTAACACTGGCTACAGCATAGGGTTTTGACCATGTTCCTTCATCAACCAATGGTATTGTTAACCGTCTAGGCACTGTCAATGGCATCTCAATCAGCGAAAATAACTTAGAACATGAAAATGAGGAGTTTTTGATCTCCGTTCCCTCATCAGTCCAGCCCCATGGAGGTCTTTCTTCATCCAGCATATTGCCCTTTGGTGAGTGATTGGAATATATTGCCACATTAGAGGCCCACATCCATGATGGTAGGGAAGGTGGTAGATGGGGTACAGTGCTGTCAGTCTCAATGTCTAGCAAAGAACTATACATACTTGAATCATCTTCATAAGTTCCTTGAGACAATATACTTCCTTGCACAGGAATCAATGGTGTAATAACATCCAGTTTCAACATCCGAGCATGTTTCCTGAAAATCTCACCAGCAGCAACAGAAATACCATAAACTACATAGATCAATACAAAAGCAATTGCTGCTCCAACGCTTACCTTGCCAATCATCAACATCATCAACAAAGACAATAGTGTAAACAGGAAGAAGCAGATATCCCTAATGAAGCATCTACGATCAATCTGAACTTCCTTCTCTGCTACACATAATGAAACAGTCCCAACAACAATACAAGTGACAAACACTGCACCGCCCAACACGCTATTAAGACCCACATCTCCTGCATCCTTACCCACAAAGGCAGCAATACTTGCAAACACATCTGGCGCTCCATTCCCAAGTGGAAGGAGGGTAACACCAGCCACAGTAGGAGGCAACTTCAAAAGACTAGACAACTTCTCCAACGAACAACAAAAGTAGTCTGCTGCAGTATTCCCCAACATATAAAACAAAGCAGCAAGCCAAATACCCAAAAACACATAACCTAACTCTCTAAAATCACCACAATCACAATACAGAAATTTGATATAATCAACGAACCCACCAGATGAACAATCTGGGTTCGCTTTCAAGTACTCGCATTCATTAGCATAACCCTTATGATCAATCAATCCACCACATAAAACTGGATCCTGTACACTCACATTGTTTTGATTATTAGACCCATCGATTATGGTTTTCGAATAGGCATCGACTTCAATCATTTGCCTACGAATTATACCATTATGACTCGACCCACTGCCCAAAACAGCTCCCGGAGTTGGATATGGACGACTAAAGGGGTTTTTAGGTACATCTACCCGCTTGTAGAATAAAAATAACAGGATAATACTACAGACACCATTGAAAGCCCCTCTGAATTTGGGGTTTCTAACACTATACAAGCTATCAAACACTTTCATCTCTGATATTCGACTCTATAAATCTCAAGGGAGAATGAATAAACACCACCAAGCTTCAAAATAATAGTTAAAGCCCACATGTCATACGAGCCTAGGGTTTCATTTCGCAAGCAATGAAACCCTAGATTTCAAGCAAAGACCTTTAGCTATAAATGGAACCTGGCAGTGAAACCAAATAGAAATTGGAGACTTACCGGCAAAGTTTGGAGTTTCAGCAAACGATCACTCGGCTGTGAGATTGATACCTCAATCGTGTAAAAAATTGAAGATAATTTTTAGGTGAATTTGGATTTGCCGTTATTTTGATCTGGTTTTTCTTCAGCTTTATGAGTTGTCGTTTTTGCTACGTCTCTTCTTTATTGGAAGGGTAAATTGTTATAAGGTACCTGTATTTTATCAATATTAATTAATTGGTCCCTAAAAGTTTTAAAACCAATTAAAATATTCCTTGGTTATTTCAGTGCCACTCTCAAGTCCTATTAAGCCTTTTCTTGACGGATTCCGTTTAAAAAGTCATAAATGCCCTTTAGCGTCCTCTCCCTCAGTTGAAAAACACAATCCTCCTCTCATCCGCTAGACTATGACTTCTCCACCTTCACAGCCCAATGCCAATCCAACAGAACAACGCCCCCCCTCTCTCCCTCCCTCCCTTCAAGTCCATCCCCGCCTCCACGGTCCCCTCTTGTTATTGCAACTTCTCCGCCTTCTACACCATCAACCTCACCACCTCCAAATTCACCTCCTCCAACTTCGATCTACAAATGAACAGGTCGAAGAGAAAAGGCCAAAAAATAAAAAAAAAAATGAATTATAATTGAATTGGAGAATTGAATGTGAATAGGCATTTTCGCTCTCCGACTTCGATGAAGTAAGCCAGCCTTTATTATGAGTGTTTCGAAGAGCTAAATATATTGTTCATTAGCAACATAACACAGCTTCTCATTGCTATGGTTAGACAGCAATTTAAAAAGAACATGCATGAGATAGATTCGGAGAAAATTCAGAAATTGAAGGATGACGCTGCAAGAGGTCTTTTCAACTGCATACACCCATGAGTCTGAGAAGAATGTGGAGTAGGGTTACTGTGCAACACTACAAAATGAGTGTGGAGTTAAAGCGGAGGCTTGTTCTGGTTCTTGGAGGCCAATTCAAACAGGGAGAAAGACACAAAGAAGAGGAATATTTTGCATTGATGGAACCATCATCCTTTGCAATCTTCATTGTCATTATAGATTAAGCATCGATAGCACTCAGTAAGTAGCTAAATAACATTGCAAATTAAAGAGATCGCAAATATTTACGGGCTATTTTTGTAACATCCCTATTTGCATAGCCTGGTATATTTCACTGTTCTCGTAATCGGTGTCAGTTCCACAATTAAGAGAATTAGAACCACTTTTAAGACACCTAGATAAGTCATGAATAAAAAAAATTAGTGATTACTAGATAGTTAAGTATAAATAAGAAAAACATAACATAAAAAGTTAAATGAAATTGGAGTCACAAATGATGGGTGATTTTCTCTGAAATGATCATGGTCATTTTAACTGAATTTTGAATCGTAAAATATGACGTCGCGGTCTTAAGGACTACTGCAAACATAGTGGAAAAGAGAAAATCACAGAAAAGAGTTGTTAAGCAGGTCAAATAATTAGGTCAGAGATCCAGAAAAAATATTGAATAACTAACAAATCGGATCAGACTGGCGAGGGGCAATTTGATCAATTCACCCCTAAAGGTGATTTCTGACCTAACTGTCCAATAAAATCGAAAAAATGAAAATTTCAGAATCTAGAATTAAATTAAAGAACTATTGAAAAATTTAAGAAAAAGAAAAAGTAATGAAAAGTTGATTTATTACATTATGTGATGACATCAACAATGATGTCAAAAATTAAAATTAATTTGCGCCCAATAATTGACCAAGTCAAATACATAAAATGACATATAAAATACATAAAAATTAAAAAGCAAATCACTCTCTTCTGCTTCCTTATTTTCGGCCGCCCCATGCTCCACTCCCACCTCCATTAACAAACCTCCATTAAAGCATGCTCTAAGCTTGATTTCCCTTACTTAACCCTAATTTCCCCCACAATTACCTTATAAAAGCTTGTTATCTTCACTTGAGAAGAAGTTTGAGGAAGGAAAGAAAGGAAGAAAAAGGAAGAAATTGAAGAAGTAGAAATCAAAAAAAGGTTAGTGTCACGACCCAACCTATGGGCCGGACCGGCACTAGGACCTGGGCCAGCCTAAAGCCCCCGAGGCCCGTAGTAAGCCTAACTATTCTCCAACCCAACTCTAAGGCCCACTTGGGCCCAATTTCAAGAATTCAATCGGACAGAGTCCGGCCATAAAATGGACTTTCCAACGGGAGTTTTTAACTCACCCGACCAGAAACACAATATATAGTCAATTGGGAGCTCGGCTCACCCTCCATATAATCGATCAACATAAAATAAATTAGAGCTCGGCTCCCTCATCCAGTCCAACATGGCAATTATATTACATACCCAAATCAAATAAATATTTTTAACACATGCGGAGTCTAAGAATTTTAACCCAATAAAACAAACACATTTAAAACTATCAATAGACCTGCGAAGAAAAAGAGCAGGTTAGGCACAACAAAAATTCTCCTGTAACCTAAAAAAATAAATGAACAGGAGTGAGCGTTCGACTGAGAGAGTAAAATATCAATTTTAACCATAATCTCTATAGCTATCTAAAGCTAATGCACCCTGTAGAGTGAAATGCAACATCATTAAAAATTTCATACAAATCACATCAAAAAGGCAATTTGGAGTACTCACACACCCAACACTGTCAAACAATACATATATGGGAGCTGATCCCCTATATAGCCCTCTTAATCCAACCTATGCCAGCGAAGATCTCAAGCCGAACTTTAGCTTAATAAACCAAATACAGGGTCCCAGCGAAGAACTCAAGCTGTGTCTACCCCGAAGGACTTGGTCCCAGTGAAGATCTCAAGCCGTGTCCACCCGTCCTATCCATATCCAACACTATATCACACGCACGCCAACGAACGCACACTGCTCTAAATTACCACAACAACATCCATGGCACTTCAACATTTATAAATGCAATGTAAAACGTGCCTAGTGTTTAATTACATAGATACATACATATAAGTGATGCATGGGCATGCTGAAACATATAATAATATCGAAATTACAATTAAAATTAATATTTTACTCACAGACTCAACCGAAGTCACTATGGCGGCTGGGCGGAGGAGGAAGGCTGTCCCGGCTCACCTGATAATTTTTATTACAATTATTTAGTACATTTGACTCAATACAAGCTAAGAAAAAGACCAAAGATGTCCTAAGCCGTGCTGAAAATCCAACAGAGTCTCCCCTATACCTAGGACCTATCCAACTTGCAAATGGGTTTAAAATGCACTTCTATATCCACAAACCATACATCCACAACTCAATCACATCACACAGCCCCTCCTGGGCCCATCCAAACAGTCATCAATCATAATATGTAAACTTACAGTTTAGTCCTTATAATTGACCCTTTTTGCAAAAACTACTCAAATGAGCTCTAAAAATTCTAAAACTTTGCCCCGCGGTCCTTAGCAACATTAATAAGCTAATGCAAAAGGAATCATAATTTTCTGAGCTACCACGAATATTTTATGAATTTTTAATCTCATTCAAGCACTAGAAAATTATGAAAAAACAAGGTTCGGGTTTACCTATGCCGATTTCGACAACTAAAACGCATCCAGAACGTCTGAAAATAGTGGGATAGCCTATAATTTTGACTCGATTCTGAAATGGTGGGATAGCCATAATACTAGGGTTAGAATAAAATATGTCTATAAAATAATTATTTGAAAATTAGGGATGTTACATTATTCCCCCCTTATAGAAAATTCATCCTCGAATTTTACACAAGGCAGAACAATGACACATAATTGCATATCAAACTTATGAGTACTTGCTACGTATATCCCACTCTAACTTCCAAGTGCATTCCTCCATAGATTAACTCCACAGGACTAATCATAGGAATTTGCCTTGACCAAAATTGTCTCATCTGATAATCTACTATGGCTACTAGTTGCTCCTCAAATGTCAGGTTTTCTTTCAGCTCTACTACATCTGGCTGTAACACGTGAGAAGGATCAGGTATGTATTTCCTGAGCATGGAGATGTGAAATACAAGATGAACATGAGAAAGGTTGGGTGGTAACTCCAACCGGTAGGCAACTGCTCCAACTCTATCAGTAACCTCAAAAGGTCCAATATACCGAGGTGCTAACTTGCCCTTCTTCCCAAATCTCATGACTCTCTTCATCGAATAAACCTTCAGGAATATGTAGTCGCCTACTGCAAACTCTACATCCCTCCATCTGGGATCTGCATAACTCTTCTGCCTGCTGAAAGCTATTTTCAATCGTTCCCTAATTAAAGGAACTATCTCTGAAGTGTACTGCACTAGGTCTACATCATGTATCTTTGCTTCTCCCATCTTTGTCCAACACAGAGGAGACCTACACTTTCTTCCATACAGTGCCTCATAGGGTGCCATCCCTATGCTTGAATGATAACTGTTGCTGTAGGCAAACTCCACCAAAGGTAGCTGATCATCCCATTGACCTCCAAAATCTAAAACACACATGTGGAGCATGTCTTCTAGTGTTTGGATTGTCCTTTCGAACTGCCCGTCTGTCTGAGGGTGGAAAGCGGTACTAAAGTTCAACTTTGTGCCAAGTGCCTCCTGTAACTTCCTCCAAAATCGAGAAGTGAACTGGGGCCCTCTGTCAGATATTATGAAAGTAGGAACCCCATGCAATCTGACTATTTCTCGAATGTAGAGCCAGGCGTACTGTGCAATAGAATATGTGGTCTTCACAGGCAAGAAATGAGCTGATTTAGTCAGACGATCTACAATCACCCATATCAAATCATATCCCTGCGTGGTACGAGGCAATCTAGTCACAAAATCCATAGTGATCATTTCCCACTTCCATTCTGGGATAGGGAGCTCTTGCAGCTTCCCTGACAGCCTCTGGTGTTCAAACTTCACGTTCTGATAAGTCAAGCACTTAGACACAAAATCTGCTATGTCTCTCTTCATGCCATTCCACCAGTAACTATCTTTCACATCATGGTACATCTTGGTGGAGCTTGGGTAGATATTGTACAGTGTATAGTGTGCCTCTTGCATGATTTCATTTCTGAAATTATCCACGTCGAGCACACATATCCTAGAACCTTGCATAAGAGCGCCATTATTAGCAAATCCAAACTCACCACCTTCACCCTGCTGTACTCTTTCTATGATCTTCATCAATTGTTGGTCTCTGTGCTGGGAAATTTTGACTCTATCTAGCAGGTTTGGTCTCACTGAAAAATGGGCCAACAACACCCCCTCATCTAAAAGATCTAAGATTAGACCTTGATCCATCAACTCATGTACTTTATGAATCAACTGTCTCTTTTCCGCTGATATGTGCGCCAAGCTGCCAGAAGATTTTATGCTCAAAGCATCTGCTACTACATTGGCCTTTCCAGGGTGGTACTGGATGGTACAGTTATAGTCCTTTAGAAGCTCCATCCATCTCCTCTGTCTCAAATTTAAATCCCCCTGTTGGAAGATGTATTCCAACTCTTGTGGTCAGTGTATATCTCGCACACTTAACCATACAGGTAGTATCTCCAAATCTTTAGTGCAAAGACTATAGCCGCCATTTCCAAATCATGGGTGGGGTAGTTCTGCTCATGCCTCTTTAGCTGCTTTAAAGCATAAGCCACTATTTTTCCATTCTGCATCAAAACACACCCTAAGCCAACTTCGGAGGCATCACAGTACATGGTATATCCTTCACCACTTGTAGGTAATGTCAACACAGGGGCGGTGGTTAGACACTCCTTAGCTTCTAGAAACTTTCTTCACAGTCATCTATCCAAATGAATAGAACATTCTTTTGAGTTAACTTGGATAAGGGAGCTGATATCCTGGAAAAATCCTGCACAAAACACCTATAGTAGCCAGCTAGGCCCAGAAAACTTCACACCTCAGTGACTGTTGTAGGCCTAAGCCAATCAGTTATAGCCTCAATTTTCTTGGGATCCACTTGAATGCCTTCACTAGAAACCACGTGTCCCAAGAATGAGATGCTTTCTAGCCAAAATTCACATTTTAAAAATTTGGCATAGAGCTAGTGCTCCCTCAAAGTCTGCAACACCATCCTCAAATGACCATATCTTGTCTTGAATGTTGTTTTGGACACATCCTCATTCCTGATTCTCAATTGATGGTAGTTTGATCGTAGGTTTATTTTGGAAAAGAATCTAGCCTCTCGGAGCTGATCAAATAGATCATCGATCCAAGAAAGTGGATACTTGTTCTTCACAGTCACCTTGTTCAGCTGTCTATAGTCAATACACAACCTCAAGGACCCATCTTTCTTTCTCACAAATAGGACAGGAGCACCCCAGGGTGAAGTGCTCGAACGTATGAAACCCTTGTCCAAAAGCTCCTGTAGTTGCTCCTTCAGCTCTTTTAATTCTGCTGGTGCCATCCTATAAGGCGGCATTGATATGGGGTTTGTAGCCGGAACAACATCAATGCAGAACTCTATTTCCCTTCCTGGTAGTAACCTTGGAAGCTCCTCAGGGAAGACATCCATGAATTCTCTAACAACATGAACATTTTCCATGTTGACACCTTCTACAGATGTATCTCTCACCAATGCCAAATACCCTTGACATCCACGCCTCATCATTTTTCTAGCACTAATTGCTGACACCAAATTATATGGAGCCACGCTCCTATCACCATCAAAGCTAAACTCTTCCACACCAGGTATGTGAAAATACACCTTTTTGTTCCTACAGTCTAACGTGGCATAATGAGTTGCCAACTAATCTATTCCCAAGATTACATCGAAATCCATTATTGGTAGAGGAACCAAGTCTGCTGGGAGGATCTTTCCATCCACTACTATTGGGCTACCCAGAAAAACCATATCTACATCTATGTTGTTACTAAGCGGGGTAGCTACAAACAAAGGACATTCTAAAGTTGTAGGGTTCCTACCCAATCTCATGGCAAACACTGGGGAGATAAATGAGTGCGTAGCACCCGGATCTATCAAAACACGAGCCTCATAGGAACAGACTAGAAGAATACCTACCACAACTGCATTGGAAGCCTGAGCATCCTGATGGGTTAGGGTGAAAACCCGTGCTTGACCCCTACCCTGCATTGCAGAACCCTGATACTGACTTCTACCTCCTGATCTACCTCCAAATCCAAGTCCTCTTTGTCTTCGGCCCTATTGGCCACTGAACTGACTGCTTGGCATGTTGGAAGCACCAGGATAAAACTGATGAGGAACATTTGCAACAGAACCCTGTGACCCTATCTGTGGCTCGCTCAACACTGGGCATTCCCTAGCAAAGTGACCTGGCTGGCTACACCTGAAACATACTCCTAAACCCATCATACAATGCCCTGAATGTCCTCTTCCACACTGTGCCCAAGGTGCAAAGGAGGATCCTAAACCAGACCCAGAACTGCTGTACCCCGAACTGTGACCACTGCTAGATCCGTACCCTGGTCTGAATCCTCAAGACTTGCATCTAAAACCACTCTTCTTATTCCTACTTCTTCCTCTGTAATAACTTTGGCCTCCGCTATCCGTAGTGCCTATGTGGGGAATACCTGAAGAACCCTCTACTCTATTTTTCTTTGCCCTTCCACTGTCATCTCCAGTATAGCTAATCTCAATCTGTTGGCTCGATCAACTAACACATCAAAAGACTGATCAGACATCATGGCCAGGTTTGCATACCTCCTGTCCAGTCCCTTTAGGAATCTTTTTACCTTCATACTTTATGTAGCCACTGCTGTAGGGGCATATCTGCTCTGTTCCAGAAATTCTGTAGCATATTCATCTACAGACCTGCCATTCTGCCTTAGGGCCTCAAAAGGCCACTGCTTTTGGTCTCTGAAATTTTTTGCACAATCCTGTTGATACACAGTTCCACAAACTGGGTCCATGACAAACCTTCTATCCGAGGTAATATGTAGTCATTCATCCATTGTCTAGGCATAGGCCCCATAACATGCTGCACACACTCTATGAGCCTCCTATTAGTCAACTGCAACTCCATCCCTGCTTGTTTGCAGGTTCAAAAACCGATAGGCATCGTCTGACACATCATAAGTACCAGGCACCAATTTCTTGAAATTAATTATTTGTTTATAAGGTTCCCCTCTTGGTGCGGTGGACTGCTGCTGTTGGGGAGGGTGGACCATATACTGTTCCATCATATCGATGGTTCTCTGCAAAATAGCTAGAGTAGCTGCCATTGGGTCCATGGGACCCTGTGCCATAAAAGACTGATCCTGAACTGGTGGCAGCTGCTCTTCTACTTGAGTAGCTCTAGGCCTTCTACCCCGCCTCCTCGAGGCAGGTGCCTCATCCTGTGCCCACACCTTGTCAGGCATATCGGGTTCTGGTGCAGTGGCAGCTCTCTTGCTTTTACGCATTTACCTGAAAATCAGCAGCATTAACCCACAAAATTTCAAAACTGCATATTATACAGCTCTATAGACTCATATTTACACACAATATATGAAGCAGAAACTAGAAGCAAAGAAGACAATGCAAGACGAATATGGACCCTATTTTCCGCATGTGACTCCTATTAGACTCCTCCCAACACTTTAGACAATTTTTCCATATGAATCTAGAACCAGGCTCTGATACCACATTTGTCATAACCCAACCTATGGGCCGGACAGGCACTAGGACCTGGCCAGCCTAAAGCCCCTGAGGCCCGTAATAAGCCTAACTATTCCTCAATCCAACTCTAAGGCCCATTTGGGCCTAGTTTCAAGAATTCAATCGGATAGAGTCCGGCCATAAAATGGACCATTTAACGGGGAGTTTTTAACTCGCCCGACCTGTAAACACAATATATAATCATCTGGGGAGCTCAGCTCACCCTCCATATAATCCTGATGCCATAAAAATAAATGGGAGCTCGGCTTTCTCATCCAGTCCAACATGACAATTATATTACGGACCCAAATCAAATAAATATTTCTAACACATGCGGAGTCTAAGAATTTTAACCCAATAGAACAAACACATTTAAAACTATCAATAAACCTGCGAAGAAGAAGAGCAGGTTAGGCACAACAAAAATCTTCCTGTAGCCTGAAAAAATAAATGAACAGGAGTGAGCGTTCGACTCAGAGAGTAAAATATCAATTTTAACCGTAGTCTCTATAACTATATAAAACTAATGCACCCTATAGAATGAAATGCAACATCGTCAAAAATTTCATACAAATCACATCAAAAAGGCAATTTGGAGCACTCACACACCCAACACTGTCAAACAATACATATATGGGAGCTGATCCCTTATACAACCCTCTTAATTCAACCTCTGTCAGCGAAGATCTCAAGCCGGACTTTCGCTTAATAAACCAAATATGGGGTCCCAGCAAAGAACTCAAGCCGTGTCTACCCCGAAGGACTGGGTCCCAGCGAAGATCTCAAGTTGTGTCCACCCGTCCTGTCCATATCCAACACTATACCACATGCACGCCAACGCACGCACACTGCTCTAAATTACCAAAATAACATCCATGGCACTTTAACATTTATAAATGCAATGTAAAATGTGCCTAGTGTTTAACTACATAGATACATATATATAAGTGATGCATGGGCATACTGGAACATATAATAGTATTAAAATTACAATTAAAATTAACATTTTACTCACAAACTCAACCGAAGTCACTGTGGCGGCTGGGCGGAGGAGAAAGGCTATCCCGGCTCACCTGATAATTTTTATTATAATTATTTAGTACATTTGACTCAATACAAGCTAAGAAAAAGATCAAAGATGTCCTAAGCCATGCCGAAAATTCAGCAGAGTCTCCCCTATACCTAGGACCTACCCAACCTGCAAATGGGTTTAAAATGCACTTCTATATCCACAAACCATACATCCACTACTCAATCACATCACAAAGCCCCTCCTGGGTCCATCCAAACAGTCATCAATCATAATATGTAAAATTACAGTTTAGTCCTTATAATTGACCCTTTTTGCAAAAACTACTCAAATAAGCTCTAAAAATTCTAAAATTTTGCCCCGCGGTCCTTAGCAAGATTACTAAGCTAATGCAAAAGGAATCATAATTTTTTGAGCTACCACGAATATTTTATGAATTTTTAATCCCATTCAAGCACTAGAAAATTATGAAAAAGCAAGGTTTGGATTTACCTATGCCGATTCCGACAATTGGAATGCATCCAGAACGCCTGAAAACGATGGGATAGCTTATAATTTTGACTCGGTTCTGAAATGGTGGGATAGCCACAATACCAGGTTAGAATAAAATATATGTATATAAAATAATTATTTGAAAATTAGGGATGTTACAGTGATTTATTTTTATTGCAAATTTTTGAATGAAATGAATATTATGCTTTTGACTTAAATTGTTGGAAATTTAATTGTATGTGTTTGAATTGTTAATAAATTTTTAGTAAAATGTTAAGATAGTTTTGAAACCACAATGTCATGATCATATATCTGAATGCCTCCCTAGCATGCCTAGTGGGAGGAATTAGTTTTGAATTTTGAATTTCCTCTCTGATTGAAGTGTTGAGGTGTGTGCCAGTAGAGGAAGAAATTGAATGGGTACCCATAGTTTGAGCTAGCTAGCCTTGAGATTCCTCATAAGCCTCCGGCTATTGAGATGAACATTGTACTGATGGTATGATATAACTGTGTGTTTTTATGAAATCTGTTTTGGGACTTCCGAAATGAGACTGTTTTGATTAAAATTATAAATTGTGTTTTGTATTTGTTTTCATTTTCAGTACCATATTTGAATAAATGTGATTTGATTTATGCATAAAATTTTATTTTAGTATGTTGTGCACCACTGAGTCATAGTACTCAGTGATGCTGTTTATTGCTGTTGCAGATAGAGAGACTAGTAGAGCAGCAGAGTGAGCTGCTGAGGATTTCAGAGCTAATTCTGGACCTTTTGTCGGGTATAATTTTATACCCTGATTGTACATGTTTATTTTAATGTAATTGATTACATGTACATTTGTAAATTGGTCATGAGCAGTTGTACAGATTTTGTAATAATATTATTTTGAATTTTCTAATGTAAATTTTGGACTGATAAATGTAAATTAATTTTTCTTTAATGCAATGTGTATGAAATTAATTATTACTATTTTTGAAAATAATTAAATTGAAATTTTGAGTTATGAAATATTGATTGAATTGTGGAGTTTGGAGAAAATTGTGTTGATTTGAGTTGTAATGGTGGTTGTGAGTTGATGAAGTGTTATATTGGAAGTATTTTCTATAGGTAAAATTTTCAGTTTTCTCAAATACAGCCGGCACTCTGCCAAAATTTTTTCAAAATTTGCGGAAAAATCAAAATAGATAAAAATTTTATCAAATCTTTAAACTTCAAGTAAATGTTTTTAATACCTGCTAAAAAAGCTCACCACTTTCAAAAAGTAATAAAATTGTTTTAAAATCGCTTGTAGTATATTTAATAGGTTATCGGTAGACGGAGTCGATAATTCATTAGGTATACTACGGGATCATATTATGTCTTATAGTGGGGTAAGGTGTGACATGTTTTAGTGGTATCAGAGTAAATTTTTAAAGTATGTTTTTGCTTATGAATTTGTATATTTTCTTTAATAAGTACAACTGCTCAATGTCCTTATTTGATACATATAGTGCATTACATTATAAATATGAACTAACAGAGAGAAATCTCCTTGTGTTATTTATCTAGGAGATATCCTACCCCTGATTTGAAATGGAAGAAGGGGACTGCTCAATTGAGCTATCTGTAGAGGCTGAGGCATAAGAGAAAGCCCCAGCTCTCCAAAATGTCAGTGGTTCAGTGGCACCATTTCACAAATGCCGCAGATTTCACTGACACCCGCCCAGATAGGTCGCAATGTTCCAACAGATGGCTGAAAGTATGCCTACTCAAGCTCCACTCCAGACACCGGTGGTGCAACCTCAGGCTCCAGCCAGGCAGTATGATAAACTAGTAAAATATGGGTCTATAGAATTCAAGGGTACAGTAGATCCTCTAGAGGCAGAGTAGTGGTTGGAGAGAATGGACAGAATATTCAAGAAACTGCACTGCCCGAATGAATTGAAATTTAAATATTCAGTGTCACTACTTCAAGGGGATACATATGACTAGTGGAATACCATCCCCCACAGCTTGGTGGAACCTCCAGTATTGACTTGGGATGACTTTATCAGAGGGTTCAGACAAAAATATGTCCCAAATGCATATGTGAACCAGAAGCTACAAGAATTTTTAAGTTTGAAGCAAGGGAATCGGTCTGTGGCAGAGTATGAAAGGGAGTTCTCCCGCTTAAGCCACTATGTAAGGAGTCTCCTATCTACCGGCAAAGAAAGATATAAGAGGTTTGAAATCGGCTTGAAACCCAGTTTGATGATGCAAGTCGTTGAATTCAGACATAATAACTTCTATGAGCTCATCTTTCAAGCACTTGAGTTAGAAAGAATAGAGTCAAAAGGGGCACCAGTGAAAGAGAAGACAGAGAAATTAGAAAAAGAGAAAACTGAAAAGTCAGCGAATCAAAGTTCCAGGGGCAATACTGGAAAAAGAAAGAAATTTGGGGGATCAGACAGAGGTGGAAGGTATGGTAAAGGTAGATTTTCTGGGCAGAGACCCCCTTGGTCTGGTCAGCAAACATCTAGGAATTCTCACCCTCCCCGCCCTTATGAGACATGTGGCAAGACCCATGGTGGTGTATGCTATTGGGCTTCAGGAACTTGTTTTAACTATGGAGGCATGGGCCATCTGGCCAAGGACTGCACCAGTGCCCATAGATTTGGGCCAGCTCCTACTACTGCAAAAGGATCTATCCAGAGTTTTGCTACCAGAGGTTCATAATCGGTTAGCAGAGGAAGAGACAGAGGTAGAGGCAGGTACCGTTAACCAATCAGAACAAGGGAGTGCTTCGGCCAGAGTTTACATGATGAGACAGCAAGAAGAGGTAGAGACTTTGGATATTGTGGCTGATACATTTTCTATCTCTGATCAATAAGTATTTATCTTGTTTGATCCGGGTTCTACCCACTCATATGTTAGTGCTAGCATAGTCAGGTCCCTTGCTGTTCCGTGTGTTAAAATGGGGTTTGAGGTGCTAGTAACTAGTTCATTAGGACAAGAGGTCCGGGTCAATAGAATCTATAGAGATTGTCCTTTGGTGATCCAAGGACATGTTTTTCTGTCAGATTTGATCGAAATGCCCTTCAGAGATTATGATATCATCTTAGGCATAGATTGGTTAGCCAGGCATCATGCAATGATTGACTGTACACTGAAGATAATCACTTTTGGTCTCCCTCAATATGATGATGTGATAATACACGGGGAGAGGCAGTTACTGCCATCAAATATCATTTCGGCTGCACTAGCCAGAAAGATGATCAGAAAGGGCTGTGAAGCATACTTGGCACATGTGATAGACACCCAAGTGAGAAGTCCAGCATTGAGGGACATCCCTACAGTATGTAATTTTCAGGATGTATTTCCTGATGAGTTGCCAGGATTACCTTCGGAAAGAGAGGTGCAGTTTGAGATTGATGTTATGCTTGGTCTGGACCCAATCTCTATAACACCATACAGAATGGCACTAGTAGAACTGAAAGAATTGAAAGTGAAGTTGCAAGACCTGCTTGACAAGGGTTTTATTCGCCCTAGTATGTCACCTTGGGGAGCGCCAGTGATGTTTGTTAAGAAGAAAGATGACACCTTTCGCTTATGTATTAACTACCGGCAGTTGAATAAGGTGACAATAAAGAATAGATATCCATTGCTCCGCATTGATGACCTGTTTGATCAGTTAAGGGGTGTAGCTGTGTTATCCAAGATTGACCTGAGATCGGGTTATTATCAGCTGAAGGTGCAAGAGCAGAGTATTCCAAAAACTGCTTTTAAAACTCGATATGGTCATTATGAGTTCTTGGTCATGCCATTCGGGTTGACTAATGCTCTAGCTGCATTTATTGATCTGATGAACATTATTTTTAGATCATACTTAGATCAGTTTGTGGTGGTGTTTATTGATGACATCTTGGTGTATTCGAGGAGTGCAGAAGAGCATGATAGGCACCTAGAGATTGTGCTACAGACTTTAAGGGAGAAACAACTATATGCCAAATTGTTGAAATGTGAGTTTTGGCTAACAGAAATTGCTTTCTTGGGGCACATAGTATCAGCTGAGGGCATTAAAGTAGATCTCAGCAAGATAGAAGCTAGCCTTAATTGGAAGCCACCCAAGAATGTCATAGAAATTCGTAATTTTTTGGGTTTAGCTGGATGCTACCGCCGATTTGTGAAGGGGTTCTCTATGTTAGCTTCTCCACTGACCAAGCTGTTTCAGAAAGATGTGAAATTTCAGTGGACGGATAAATGCCAGCAGAGTTTTGATGAGTTGAAGAGATGTTTGGCAGAAGCTCCAATCCTGACTTTACCTACCCCAGGTAAAGAATACACAGTTTATAGTGATGCTTCTCACAATGGGTTAGGCTGTGTACTAATGCAAGATCGAAATGTCATTGCATATGCATCACGCCAGCTGAAATCGCATGAGAGAAACTATCCGACACATTACTTGGAGCTTGCAGCTATTATATTTGCTCTTAAGATCTGGAGACACTACTTATATGGGGAGAAGTATTATATCTACACAGATTATAAGAGTTTGAAGTATTTGGGCACTCAGAAAGAATTGAATTTGAGATAGAAGAGATGGTTAGAGTTTATAAAAGATTATGATTGTCTGATAGACTATCAGCCAGGGAAAGCTAATGTGATGGCTGACGCCTTAAGTCACAAGACTATGGCAAGTCTACAAGTTTCTTCTTTGTCCATGGTATATGAATTGAGAGCATTACATGCCAGCTTAGAAATTAATGATGAGGGGCAGACAGTAGTTGCATGGCATGTACAGCCAGTGTTGATTGATCAGATCAAAATGGCTGCACAGAATGATGAGAAATATCAGAAGCTATTAAAAGAAGTCCGGCAAGGCAAGAAATCAGAATTCTCAGTGAGAGATGATGATCTCCTACTAAACCAGGGCAGAATGTGCATTCCTAATGACGTTGACTTGAGACAGATCATTATGAAGGAAGCACATAAGTCTCCTTTTGCTATGTACCCTGGTGACACTAAAATGTACAGAGGGCTAAAGGAGCATTATTGGTGGATGGGTATGAAAAGGGATGTAGCTGATTTTGTCTCCAAATGCCTAACTTGTCAGCAAGTGAAGGTAGAGCATCAAGTACTAGCTGGTTTATTACATCCATTACCAATGCCTGAATGGAAATGGGAACGGATAACTATGGATTTTGTGATGGGACTTTCGAGGACACAAAAGAGTCATAATGCAGTATGGGTTATAGTTGATAGACTGACCAAGTCTGCTCACTTTCTGCCTGTCTGGATGGACTGTAGCCCAGAAAGATTGGCCAAGTTGTACATAGATGAGATTATAAGGCTGCATGGAGTGCTAGTATCGATTGTATCTGACAAAGATCCTAGGTTCACTTTTAGATTTTGGGGTAGTCTTTAGAGAGCCCTAAGAACTAGATTGAACTTCAGCATGACATTCCACCCATAGACAGATGGCCAATATGAGAGGGTAATACAAATATTGAAGGATATGCTACGGGCTTATGTGATTGAGTTTGAGGACAATTGGGACACACACTTGCCTCTGAATGAGTTTGCTTATAACAATAACTACCAATCAAGCATTGGGATGCCTCCATATGTAACTTTGTATGGCAGGAAGTGCAGAACTCCCCTGTGTTGGGATGAAGTGGGTGAAAGAAAGATGATTGAGCCCGAAATTGTTCAGCAGACTGAGGAGAAAATCAGATTAATCAGAAATCGACTCAAAGCTGCATCAAACCGTTAGAAGTCTTATATTAATATGAAGATAAGGGATATTGAGTATATAGTGGGTGAGAAAGTATTCCTCAAGGTTTCCCCTTGGAAGAAAATTATGAGATTTGGCAGAAAGGGAAACTGAGTCCTCGTTTCATCGGGCCATATGAGATTTTGGAAAGAGTGGGTCCTTTGGCATACCGTTTGGCAGTACCTCCAGAGTTGGAGAAGATACATAACGTCTTCCATATGTCTATGTTGAGAAGGTACAGATCTGACCCATCTCATGTGTTACCAGTGAAAGAAATTGAAGTAAATCCAAACCTCACATATGAAGAAGAACCCATAAAGATTCTGGCTTATGAGGTGAAGCAGCTGGGGAAAAAGCAAATACCGTTGGTAAAGGTGCTGTGGAACCATCATTCAGGCCAGGAGGCTACTTGGGAACGTGAGGAGGACATGAGGAGGAAGCACCCACAGCTGTTCAGAGACTAATACCAGGTAAAATTTCGAAACAAAATTTATTTTAATTGGGGGGGGGGGGGGAGAATTGTAACACCCCTATTTGCATAGCCTGGTATATTTTACTGTTCCGGTGATCGGTGTCAGTCCACACAATTAAGGAAATTAGAACCACATATAAGACACCTAGATAAGCCCTAAATGCAAATAATTAGTGATTACTAGATAGTTAAGTATAAATAAGAAAAACAGAACATAAAAAGTTAAATGAGCCAGGAGTCACAGCGATGGGTGACCTTCCCGGGAAATGACTGTGAGGTCAGTCTTTCCCCGAATTTTGAAACGAAAAATGTGATGCCGCGGTCCTAAAGACTACTACGAACATAGTGGAAAAGAGAAAATCAGAAAAGAGTTGTTAAGAAGGTCAAATAATTAGGTCAGGGATCCGGAAGAAATATTGAATAACTAACAAATTGGATCAAACCGGCGAGAGGCAATTTGGTTAATTCACTCCTAGAGGTGATTTCTGACCTAACCGTCCAATAAAATTGAAGAAATGAAAATTTCAGAATCTAGAATTAAATTAAAAAACTATTTAAAAATTTAAGAAAAAGAAAAAGTAATGAAAAGTTGATTTATTACATCATGTGATGACATCAATAATGATGTCAAAAATTAAAATTAATTTGCCCCCAATAATTGACCAAGTCAAATAAATAAAATGACACAAAAAATACATAAAAATTAAAAAGCAAATCACTTTCTTCTCCTTCCTTATTTTCGGCCGCCCCATGCTCCACTCCCACCTCCATTAACAAACCTCCATTAAAGCATGCTCTAAGCTTGATTTCCCTTACTTAACCCTAATTTCCCCCACAATTACCTCATAAAAGCTTGTTATCTTCACTTAAGAAGAAGTTTGAGGAAGGAAAGAAAGGAAGAAAAAGGAAGAAATTGAAGAAGTAGAAATCAAACAAAGGTTAGTACTTAAACTTGACATCTTTTGTTAAATTTTCATGTTCTTAGTTAAGTTAACCTAGAATTGAACTTAAATTCAAACAAAAACTATCATGGAAGGACCAAATAGAAATTTTGGCCAGCTATAGGGGGGGACTTGATTTGCAAGATTTTGATGAACTTCAATGGTTAATTAGGTTGAATTAAGCATGTAGATAATGATTATAAACTTTAATTGCATTAGATTGCACAATTGTGTAATTAGGGTTCTTAAGCATCTTGAAGATTGGGGAAAAATTGGAGAAATAGTCAATTGGTGCAAATGACCCTAATTGAAGTGAGAAATGGTCAATTGGTACCATTTGTGGTATGTTTGAATTGGTAGAAATAAAGTGCAACTCGGATTAGTTAGGGGTCCTAATCTGACAGCTTGACCTAGGTTCTTTTCAGGGGCCAAAACTAAAATTTTACCAACCCATTGGTGTGAGGCCAATTGAGAATGAAAATAGACACATAATGACACATTTTTTATGTAGAAACCATGCCCAGAAAATGACATTAACATAGTGAACAATTAGGTCAAACCCGGGTGGAGTGCACTGCCACTGTACCAAAATGACCAAATATTCATTTGGCCATAACTTGGGCTATACAGGTCCAAATGACCTGATTTTTGTGACATTGGAAAGTTATGACATAGCACTACAACTTTCATGAAGAACACCAACCCAAATTCTGCCCATAACCCAGTCATTTTGCCACTTAAAATTAGTGCTCCAAAACTGCCAGAACCAAATTAGGTGCCCAGAAATCTAGGTTAAACCAATTCGGCCAGCTATGTTCAAATAGTCATATCTTGGGCTACAAAACTCTGAATGGAGTGATTCAAAAAGAGGATTAAAGCTAAGACAATAAGGAACAAATTCTATGAAGAACACTTACTAAATTCCCACAGCAACATGACCAATAAAATAGTACAAAATAGGACATCAAAACTGAAAATTTGAAATTGTGCTTAGGAGACCTAAAAATTGAACGGGCAACCAAAATCAACTAATTAAGCAACCAAAATATGGTATGTGGATAAAATTGAAATTCCCATACCTATTAAGCATAAGAAAGTCAACAATTTGACTTGAATAGTATCATGAATAGTAACCCCGAAATGCAAAATTCAAAAAATATTAAATTAAGCATATTAGAGCTAGACATAAGTAATTGTGAATTTATTATACATTATGATACTGAAACACTGTAAAATTGTGTGTTTCAGTTGAAAAGAATACCGAGAAAGAACCCGAGACATCGAGTCAAGGCCTAGAGGTGACTTGCACAAGGTTTGTGCACAACATAAAATTTTTTTGTAAATTCTCTTGACAATTTATTTTGATGAATAAATTGTGATTTATTTTTATTGCAAATTTGTGAATGAAATGAATATTATGCTTTTGACTTAAATTGTTGGAAATTTAATTGTATGTATTTGAATTGTCAGTAAATGTTTAGTAAAATGTTAAGATAGTTTTAAAATCACAGTGTCATAACCATATATCTGAATGCCTCCCTAGCATGCCTAATGGGAGGAATTAGTTTTGAATTTTGAATTTTCTCTCTGGCTGAAGTGTTGAGGTGTGTGCCAGTAGAGGAAGAAATTGAATGGGTACCCATAGTTTGAGCTAGCTAGCTTTGAGATTCCTCATAAGCCTCCGGCTATTGAGATGAACATTGTACTAATGGTATGATATAACTGTGTGTTTTTATGAAATCTGTTTTGGGACTTCCGAAATGAGACTGTTTTGATTAAAATTATAAATTGTGTTTTGTATTTGTTTTCATTTTCAGTACCATATTTGAATAAATGTGATTTGATTTATGTATAAAATTTTATTTTAGTATGTTGTGCACCACTGAGTCATAGTACTCAGCGATGTTGTTTAGTACTGTTGCAAATAGAGAGACTAATAGAGCAACAGAGTGAGCTGCTGAGGATTTCATAGCTAATTCTGGACCTTTTGTCGGGTATAATTTTATAACCTGATTGTACATGTTTATTTTGATGTAATTGATTGTATGTACATTTGTAAATTGGTCATGAGCAGTTGCACAGATTTTGTAATAATATTATTTTGAATTTTCTAATGTAATTTTTGGACTGATAAATGTAAATTAATTTTTCTTTAATGCAATGTGTATGAAATTAATTATTACTATTTTTGATAATAATTGTATTAAAATTTTGAGTTGTGAAATATTGATTGAATTGTGGAGTTTGGAGGAAATTGTACTGAATTGAGTTATAATGGTGGTTGTGAGTTGATGAAGTGTTATATTGGAAGTGTTTTCTATAGGTAAAATTTTTTGTTTTCTCAAATACAGCCGACACTCTGCCAAAATTTTTTCAAAATTTGAGGAAAAATCAAAATGGACAAAAATTTTATCAAATCTTTAAACTTCAAGTAAATGTTTTTAATACCTGCTAGAAAAGTTCACCACTTTCAAAAAGTAATAAAATTATTTTAAAATCCCTTGTAGTGTATTTAATGGGTTATCGGTATACGGAGTCGGTAATTCATTAGGTATACTACGGGATCATGTTATGCCTTATAAAGGGGTTAGGTGTAACAACTTTTATTCTTAAAATTACTAGAGGTAACTCTTTTCTTTACAACACCAGATTGCTTCATCAAACATCACATCTAGCCCATGCTTGAATTCAAGACTACAGTCCTGTAGTTTCTTTGAAGACTGTCCATGGTTTTTTTTTTACCTTCAATATCTTTCAAGGTTTCCACTTTTGATATTGGGAATGATGGATACATGGCAGAAAGAAATTTAGACCGAGTATCAATGCTGAAAAAGCCTTATAATCAACTATGAAGCTGCGAATCCAATACCTCTTGTGGCACATACTTTACTTTTATCCGCTTCCATCAAACTCAACGAAGATGAAGCACACGGCACAAATTGCTCTCAATCCTTTCAATTTGCTCAAGAATGTGGATCTTTCGAAACGCAAGGAAAGATAGTTTCTTTGCTCTTCATGGGAGTCAGAGAGCAAAAAGGCAGATAGTTTCTTTGCTCTTCATGGGAGTCGGAGAGGAAAAAGGCCTATTCACATTCAATTGCGTTTCGAAGGATCCACATTCTTGAGCCAATTGAAAGGATTAAGAGCAATTTGTGCCGCGTGCTTAATCTTCGTCAAGTTTAATGGAAGCAGATAAAAGTAAAGTATGTGCTATAGGAGGTATTGGATTCGTAGCTTCATTGTTGATTATAAGGCTTTTTTAGCATTGATATTCTGTCTAAATTTCTTTCTGCCATGTATCCATCATTCCAATATCAAAAGTGGAAACCCTAAAAGATATTGAAGGTAAAAAAAAAATCATGGAGAGTCTTCAAAGAAACTACTGGACTGTAGTTTTGAATTCAAGCATGAGCTAGATGTGATGTTTGATGAAGCAATCCGGTGCTGCAAAGAAAAGAGTTACCTGTACCTCTAGTAATTTTAGGAATAAAAGTAGCATGTGCATATTTGCTATCTCTTTAATTTGCAATGTTATTTAGCTACTTACTGAATGCTATCGATGCTTAATCTATAATAACAATGAAGATTGCAAAGGATGATGGTTCCATCAATGTAAAACATTCCTCTTCTTTATCTCTTTCTCTCTGTTTGAATTGGCCTCTAAGAATCAGAACAAGCCTCCACTTTAACTCCACACTCATTTTGTAGTGTTGCACAGTAACCCTACTCCACATTTTTCTTTGTCGTATGCCAAAAAATTCAAATTAAACTCAAGACTCAGAAATTCAACCATAACCCTTTGATTGAACTAAACTTCTTCTTTTTCTTCCTCTTGTTTTTCTTCTGATGATGAGTGTATGTGTTGAATTGGAGAGTACAAACGAAAGGTAGAGATTCAGTCTAGGGGAAGGAGGAGTCGTGGGTCTATTAAGGGAAAAGAGAAGTTATGGGTCTTTAAGGGGAAGGAGAGGGGTATTTTTGAAATTTAAAAATGTTTCCAAAATGCAAAGAGTTGTATTTTAAATAAACAAGGGATATTTTAAATGCTTTTAAGGAACAGATAATTAATTTTTATGAAATACAGGGATTTCATTGTCATTTTTTTGGAAATATGCTTAAAATGAAAACATTACAAACTGCTGTTTTACCCACGCGCATAAGCGGTGCGATTATTATTATTATTTTCCATAAAAATCAATTCAATCCATATCTGACTAAAAAAAAGGAAAAAACCAATAACGCATTAAGTGAGCAAAATTTAAAAAATTTAAATAAAAATTAATTTATTAATAAAAATAAAATATAAAGACTAAGTTATATAATTTTTAAATTATAAACTGATTTATTAGTTATAATAAATTTTAAATATTAAATAGTAATATTTATTATTATTAAAAAGCTTCTCAAATCTATTATGACATGTATTTTAACTTTTTACTATATCAAAATAAAGAATTTTACTTTATTATAATGGGCATAAGTATAATTTATAAAATCTTAAAAATTAAAAATTTGACAGATATTTAAATGTAAATAATACTTTAATTTTCAAAATATGATTTATTTTTAATATTAAAATTAAAAATTAGACAGTCTCATAATCAGCTGTTAAATACATTGAAAACTCCAAAATTAAACAACATTCAACTGATATGAGATTTTAATAATAACTCAATAATGTTATATAAGCTAACCCCTTTAATTCTTTTAAATTGAATCCTTAATCATTTAAGAACAGGCAGTGTGGCTCACCGCATGTGAGTGGCACGTGGTGACAAGGACATCGAAAAAATAAGATAAAATGATACGCTAATAAAATGAAATAAATAAAATAAAAAGAGTTAATGAGTTTCTCATCCCAATCCGAACACTTCGCTTGTAACTCCACGTCTCTGTGTCTGTTAGGCTCTTGCTCGCTCTCCTTTCATTTAACTCTTTCTGATCAAACCAGGAATTCATGCCTATTTAACGTTACATGTCCTCCTTAGTTTACTCTGCCTTTCCAGTTCAGAATTCAGAAGCAGAAAAATCCAATTCGCGTAACTTTTAGCTCCTGATCATCACTCTCTCTTTGTTGATTTTCTTCTAATCTGAATTTTTTATTCATTAAACACTTGCCGAATCTGTTTGGTCGCCAGGAAAACATCGCCACAGAAAAGATTTTATAATTTTCTGCTCTTTCTGATTTGCTGTCTTTTTGTTATTGTGGTGCTGTTTTTTTTTTCGTCTTTGAGTTGCTGGGGAATGAAAATGTAGAGGATACTGTTGTTGATTTTGGTCCTGTTTTATTTTATCTTACCTCTTTTTCTCTTGTGGCGTGTTTGATTTATGAGAAAATCGTGGAAAAAGTTTTTTCTTTAGCTTAAAATTTCTCTTTCAGAATACTGATTTTTGGCTTGTTTTTGGTTTCTGAAGAAGTGTGAAGAGTTTTGGAGTGATAATTGAATTTCAGATTTAAAATTTGATGTACCGTGCTTAAATATGTAAATCTCTCTTTTTTTTTTGGGGGTGAATGAATTAACATTTTTAATTCTTTTGTTTATTTGTATGTAGAGATGGGTTTTGCAAGGAAAGAATATGAATTTTTGACCGAGATCGGATTAAGTGAGCGCAACTTGGGTTGTTACGTGAATGGCACGTGGAAAGCACGTGGCCCAGTGATCACCACTTTGAATCCTGCAAAAAACCAGGTCGGTTTTCTGTTTTGGTATATGATTATTTTTTGTTTTTGTTAATCCGGGTATAATTCCATTCTGAATTTCATTTGATAATAATTATCCTTTTATGATGATATATTTATTTATTTATTCGCTTTTATGTATGTATCATTTCCATGGTTAGAGGATTAAATATGAGTATTTTTTGTTTTTTTGGCTTGGTATGATTTGCAGGCTAGCATTAATTAGTTTATTATCTTCTTTCGATGATCAATTAGATTTAATTAAATGTGCTCCAAATTACTTCGGCAGTCACTACTCTATGATTGAATAGTCAGTTACGTATTGCTAACAGAAATACATTTCGTGAACTTCAGCTGGCGTCTCTAAGCTTCAAGCACTAGTTGTCGTATAACTGACTACTGACTGCTTATAGTCAAAGCGAAATTTTCTTTCAGATTGCACCATTTTTTTTTTTTCCTTTTTCCTTTTCAAAAATTTTGCTAGAGTTGCTTCCATATACATCCATCAGAACTGCACTCGTTTCCAATCATTGTACCTGTCTTAAGAAATTTTTGTTTGGAAATAGAACTTTCTTGCTTCTTTGCTTGTGTGTTTGACTGGATGATGAGGTCCCTTTTGAATTACAATGCAAAGTTAGTTTTTGTGCATGTTGAGGTCATGTGGTGGTTTGGTGTTTCTTGACATGATTGCATTGTGGCAATACATTATCAAGTTAATGATTTATCCTCAACGTTGACTCAAGGCAATAGCTGAGGTTGTGGAGGGTTCCATTGAAGATTATGAAGAAGGCATGAAGGCTTGCAGTGAAGCAGCTAAGATATGGATGCAGGTGTGATAAGTAATACTTAAAATTTTTATCACCATTATTGATTTCTTTTAGATTTTTGGAGGTAGGGGGAAATGTTGTAAGAGTGTGCGTTTAAGTTGCATATGTTTGACTTTGACCCATCATAAAATTCATCGGTATGCCAACTTCTTGGAATATGCTTCTTCACTTGCCTGCCTATTCTGCTTGAGATCAACTACTAAGGCCTTGCAGGTTCCTGCACCAAAGAGAGGCGAAATTGTCAGACAGATTGGGGATGCATTGAGGGCAAAACTTCAGCAACTTGGTCACCTTGTCGCACTTGAGATGGGAAAAATACTTCCTGAAGGCATAGGAGAAGTTCAAGTATGTCTCCTTGTTTTAAAATTTTACGCTTTTGCAATTTTACATTGGATGCTCACGCTTATATTGTTTGTGATATCAATTGATACATTCTGTGATGCTAGTTACTACTTAATCTCATGTAGACATGGACTTAAATGCTTTGTTACAATAGTAATAGGCTGTTTATTTACTTGCTTATATCATTTGAGAAGCACTTCTAATTGCAGGAAATCATTGACATGTGTGACTTTGCTGTTGGATTAAGCCGGCAACTGAACGGATCAATAATACCTTCAGAGCGTGAGTTTAAATATTGGTTACTTCCATATATTTTGTTGGGTTGACTTGTCAAAATATTCCCGTCCCCCTCCCCTCTCCCTCTCTCATGTGCATCTTAAATGGGTGCATATTTGTGGAGAATGTTGGAATTTGTTTATCATGTTGGAATTTGTTTATCATATGCAGCTGATATTTTCTCCTTGTTCAAAAGCTAAATTGGATTTCTTTCTCTTTTTCTTTCAATTTTGTAAAATTAGTCCTGGAGTAATTGTGTTTATTCTCTAACAGGTCCAAATCATGCAATGTTGGAGGTACCTTGCATGCCTGTGCTTTTCAATTGGAACTGCTTGACTATTTCTTTTGTTGGTCTAAACATTTTTTTTCTTTATGCATTTTTTCATTGCAGATGTGGAATCCTCTAGGGATAGTTGGTGTGATTACAGCTTTCAACTTCCCATGTGCTGTTCTTGGTTAGTACTTGATCCAATTTTTGTAAATTAGCAATTTTGTGTTTATGAGCTTCAATTTTAATGGCAATTGCTTTAGCATATGGTTTTAGCCCCTTCTTTCTCTCGCTTTCCCCACTTCTACGTGATTTCTAATGTCTTGTTTAGTTGAATGTTTATATGCACTTCGTGGCTGAGAATCATGCTTGCAGCCGTTTTTTTTTTTTTTTTTGTCATCCAGGAAGGCATGAAGTAAATGTTAATGCAAATCAACAATCTTGGATTACGTGAATCTATAGTATGCTAGTAAATAGGTTTCTTTGAAAATTGAAGAAATGCTTTTTATGTTTGTGTTATTGTGGCTGTTTATTAAGCCTCCAAGTGGCCTCTAACACATGGCATTTGTGATTTAGTTGAGAATGAAGGGTCAAATTAACTGTTGATATTTTCTGTATGTGATTCATGGTAGCCTCAGTTGAAATGTTAATATATCAGCTTTATTTTAATTTTACCAGTACATACTGATTATCTAGGAGAATCATTGTTGTTTTCAAATGTTAGAACTGCAAAAGTTGTGTAATTTTTCCAATAAGGAAAGAACAATCATGCATAGATGTTTGTAGCGCACTTCAATATTCTGCCAGGTTACTTTCCTCAAGACTCCATGTCCTATTTGCTAATTAGAGCTAGCTTTTTTCTGCCTGTAGTCCTGTACTCCTCTTCTTGATCAAATTTTGCACATTTACTGACCAGAACTTTCTTTTTACTGAAGTTCAAATATATTTCCATCTAGTTGTGCCTTGAATTGATATATAAGTTGTTTTATAGGATGGAATGCATGTATTGCACTGGTCTGCGGCAATTGTGTTGTTTGGTAAGTTATAATCAATCCGGAATGAGACACTAAATTTTCTGGTTAGCTTTAGTCAATTCAAATCAAATACTAAGGGTTTTTTTTTCCCCCTCATTCTGCATATCATGATGCCATCCTGCAAGTTTCATGCTTTAATATTATGGACCACCTAGCAAGTTGTTGATTGCTTGAAGTGTATTCCAGATGTTATTAGTATTTGCATGTGAATGACTAAAAACTCTGTGTTTCCTTTGCATGGAATAATAGAACCAATTACTTTGTTCTTGAAGCGGTTAATGAATGTTATGGTCCTGGCCTGTTAGATCAAGATATGAATAAAAGTTTGAGAAGATTGTTACATTGTCAAATAAATTATAGGATTCAAAGTAAAACAAACTTTTTTTTTGTTAACTGAGGTTTGGTATCCATGCTTAATATAAGATCTATGTTAGTATTGTTTAGAACTTCCAGCTCATTGTTTAAGTGCATTTGTGACCATCAGCATGAAATATAAAGTTCAAATGTCAACATATATTCTGATACACTTTTTTAAAAATATTCAAGTAAAAGGAATATATATATATATATATATTCCTTTTACTTGAATATTTTTAAAATATATATATCCTTAATTACAATTTAATTCTGCTTATAGGAAAGGTGCACCAACAACTCCTTTGATCACTGTAGCAATGACGAAGCTGGTAGCTGGGGTGCTAGAAAAGAACAGCTTACCTCCTGCAATTTTTACATCCTTTTGTGGTGGTGCTGACATTGGTCAAGCAATAGCAAAAGACACACGCATTCCTCTGGTTTCATTTACTGGGAGTTCAAAGGTATCTCAATCTTGTGCCTTGTTAGAAATACCTTCACTATTCACCTTGTCTTTTGTTCTTGGTCAATTTATTTATGAAATTTGATCTATGTACTATTTTTTGAGGCATTGAATATATTTGTTTAATTCCATGAAGTTGTAAAATATAATACATACGTTCAGAAAATCTTTTGGGACTCATTATTTCTGGTCTTCTCACCTCATTAACAAAATTTATAGTTACTATATTTTGATTTATGTCACTTCAATTTATGAAATATTGACTTTTCTCCATTTTCTTAGAAATGCATATGTGTTTGAAATTTTTGTCGTGTTTGCTCTAGATTTATAATTATATGGACACATAATTAATGTTAATTACTCTGATAATTTCTCAAAGGAACTAAGCATATTCTACAGGTTGGCTTAATGGTGCAACAAACAGTGAATCAGAGATACGGTAAATGCTTGCTTGAATTAAGTGGAAACAATGCTATAATAGTAATGGATGATGCAGACGTCCGGTTAGCTGTTCGTTCTGTTTTGTTTGCTGCTGTTGGGACTGCTGGACAGCGGTGCACAACTTGTCGTAGGCTGGTATTCTAATATATGTAATTTTTCATTTGGAATCATATGGTTATAGCAGCCAAAAATTTACTTATTGAACTTTTGTTTGGTTGTGTTGAAGCTTCTTCATGAGAGTATCTATCACACAGTACTTGATCAACTACTTGATGTATACCAACAAGTTAAAGTTGGGGATCCATTGGAAAAAGGTACCTTGCTTGGGCCATTGCATACTTCTGAATCAAGAAAGAATTTTGAAAAGGGAATAGAGATCATTAAGTCCCAGGTAAGCTGTAGTTTTCTCTCTTGGGCCATATTTAGCCAACGTTTCTAATATTTCAAACATAAGCATTCTTCTCTCCTCAATGGTCTAAGCTTCCTGGACCACAAAACAAATTGGAAATTTGCAAGGACCCAAAACGGTTAGATTTTCGTGAAGTCATTTGAAAAATCTGACAAACTGATATTTAATTTAAGATACTGTACTGATTTTTAAATAAACAAGTCATGTATGAAGTTAGGTTTTGCCTGTTGGGAACCCAGTGAATTCCCCTCATGATGACACTTAAGTTGTTACTTCCATATGGTTGAGAAAGTCAAGAAGAATGTAGTAGCATGTGAAGATCTAACATGTACTTGAAACCTTCACTGGTGGTTGATTTAGTCCCATTTCAATGGTTTTTGAGTTGGGATTGGGTCATTTTTCCTGATGTTCAACTAATTTAATCTACTATCTATAATTTTTCAGGGAGGGAAGATCCTAACAGGCGGTTCAGTTATAGAATCCGAAGGCAATTTTGTGCAGCCCACAATAGTAGAGATTTCTCCAAAAGCAGATGTTGTTAAGGAGGAGTTATTTGCTCCTGTTCTTTATGTTATGAAATTTCAGGTAGCCTCCCGGTTAAGTTCTTTTGTTTGGTGGATTGTGAAGTAAATACAATTGAAATTTTCCTTCTGCTAAAACAGAAATTGCTTTTACAATTAGTTTGTTGGGTTCAAATTGAAATTCCTGATATTTTAAACAGTAGTGTTTACATTGTAATTTACACCCTGCTTTAGTTTTTTTCTTTTTTCTTTTTTTTTGATACTTTAACCCTTATTTGTATATATTTTCTTTTATTTTTCTGGATTTCTGCTGAGCTGCTTTCTGAAGACTCAGTTGTTTTTACAGACTTTACATGAAGCAATTGAAATAAACAATTCAGTGCCTCAAGGACTAAGCAGTTCTATCTTCACCCGCAAACCTGAAGTTATCTTCAAATGGATCGGGTTAGTGTTTCCACCATGAATGTAGAGTTAATTATATATTTTGATGCTTATTGTACCTTCAAAAGCCTTGAATGAGGGAGATGTTTGTAGTTGCTTATCTTCAGAATTTTAAATCCTTTTGCATCATGTTTTGGATTGAAATTCATTAATTGCATTTGGAGCATCTTACTTCCAAGCAATTTTCCTAGTTAATTTTTCTTATTCTGACATCAAATCCAAATTGATATTAATTCTTTACAAGATATGTGCTCCAATTATTTGTATGTTCTATTAAAATATTCCTTTCTGGCTGCTTAGCATCAGAAATTTCTCGCTCAATTACATATAATGCAGGCCGCAAGGAAGTGACTGTGGTATTGTGAATGTAAATATACCAACAAATGGTGCTGAAATTGGAGGTGCTTTTGGTGGTGAAAAGGCTACAGGAGGTGGTCGTGAAGCAGGAAGTGATTCTTGGAAGCAGTACATGCGACGATCCACTTGGTAAATTTGATTAAACACTCCAATGTCTTTGTTGCCTTAGCATCTTGACTTTTTTGGTTTAGTCTGATAATTTGCATTATAAAAGTTTGATCATGACTTTCCCATCTCTTATCCCATACCCTTTGGAATAGTAAAAAAAGGAAATCAATAAGCGTCCTCTAGGTAATTCTTTATAATTAATTCCTGCAGTACTATCAACTACGGGAATGAATTACCGCTAGCACAAGGCATCAATTTCGGCTCATAGAAAACACATTAAGGTCAAGCATGTCTACTTTGTAAGTATTTTCTAAGGTGTGTTGATCTTATTATCTCATTTAGCTTTGCCATGTATAGTTTAATTTGTTTCTTGTCATTGCAGAAGCATTATATTCGTTCAGAGCAAAGCATTAATGTCAGAGCTTTTGTGCACAAAACTAGAACCGGATTTTATCAGAATAAGTGTCTGTTGACAAATTATAATGATAATAATAATGTGTGAAGATCAATCGCGCGAATTGATGTTTAAATGACTATTTTCTATCAAGTTTGATTCTTCAAAAGGGAAATTGTCGTTATTTTCCATTTCTTGTTTTACCTAAATACATGGAATGGTTCTATATAACGTGGCTGTATTAAACAAAATATTTTTAAAAAATCATTGAACAGATATTTTATTTTGTGTTGTTTAAAGTTTTTCATCACATAAAAATTACCCCAAACTTATTTAAAGAAATATATTGAATTTTTTAATTTTCTTTTTACATTTAGCCCGTAGTCAAGGTAAAATAGTCTATCAAAAGTTGAAAATAAAATCTATAATTTCAAAATTACACCTCATAAATAATTTCAATTAAAATTCATATTTTTCACTATAAAATATGAATATGAATTTAGTAATAGGGTCTTAATATATATATAATATAATAGGTTGTCTTTTTTTGGTAAAGATATATTACTTGCAATGGTAGCTGTTCTTGAATCTGTTGAAGTTTCAGCCAAATCCAATATAGATAGATATGATTTGCCTAAACAAATTAAGCTGCCATTGCGGATTTAGCCAAACCCAATATAGATTGAGACCATGGATTTGATTTAGTTTCCTCCAACATTTTATGTGGAATAAAAGACCAGGAAATAAACATTCTATATGAAACGAATGTTTGTATAATGAATATAAGACAACATATCATGTAAAAAATAAGTTTGATTGCATATCTTCTTCATGACATCTAATTCTTTTAATGTGATATTGCCCAACAGATAGCATCTTCTCATGTGTTTCAACTGCAATAATTTATATTGGCTCAATTACTCTTTTAATTTTTTAGTTTTAAAGGAGAATAAGAATTATATTTTTTTTTTATGGATTAATTAAGGAACTGGCATATGACATGGAAAAACTCATATAAGAAATTAATTGAAAATGAATTATTAAAAATTAATTTAAAAGATAAAGATGTTGGAATTATATAAAATATTACATATAAATGAATTATTTTTGGGACAGTGATGTTGTCAGCATGCAATGCTATTAGTGTGTATGTGTGATTTCAGTTTATTTTCTAATTAACATTAAAAGTGAAATATTAGTTTTTATTAAAATTATAAATAAAATTTCATTTTAATTTTAAGTAATTTTTGTTTGATTTTAATTTTAATTCATATTTTAATTTATGCATTTAAAATTTTAATTTTTTGTCTGAAAAAAAATATTTTAATTAAAAAATAAAAAATACAATTATTTTTTATATGCATTTATAATTAAAAAAATTTAGATTATATATTATAATTTTAACTATATACATATTCAGTTTTTTCATAAAAATATAAATTAAAGGAAAACAATAAACAAATTTAATTCAATATAATATAAATTTTATAGCAATATATATTATATATTTTTTTATTTCTTTGATTTAATTTGAGACTCTGATAATCCACAATTGTAGCCCAAATTTGGAATGCTCTTATTGGCCCAAAATACTGTCTGAATGGCCTTCAACAATAATTGAGATTAAGCAGATTTTGTTCTCTTTATGTTTTAAATTGAAATTCTTTAATTGGAACATCTTGCCATTGCATTTGGCAACTTTTCTTACATCAAAATCCAAATTGCTATAAATTCTTTACAAGATATAAGCTCATACTATTTGTATCTTTCTACTAAAATATTCCTTCTGGCTGCTTAGCATCAGAATTTTCTCACTCAATTACAAATATATATACCAACAAATATATTGAGTTTTTCAAAATTTTACCTCACAAATGATTGCTTATAAAAATTCTTTATTTTCCAATATAAAATTATACAAACCAGCACAAATATTGAAATCACTCCTATAAATTCAATTCATTACTTTCTTTAGACTTGGCATTATAATAAGTACAATTTCAAACCAGAAAATTCTGAATTTATTGGAACTTAACTAAAAAAATTTAAACTTCGCTTATTTTTTAAAAAATAATTTATATATGAAAAATAATTTTCATGAAAAATATTTTTTAATTTATTTGGTTATAATTTTAAACTAATTGTATATATACATGTTTTTACGTTTTAATAAAAGTATTAAAGTTTAAAAAATAACTTTTTTTTTAGAAAAAAAATAATTTTTCTTAAAAATGACTTTATTTTCTCTATGATTTGACCCATTTTTTTAAGTACTATACGGAAAAATATGAAATAAATGAAGCTTTAAAAACCAAAAAATAATAGACGACTATAACTTTATTCCTATAATCATTTGTTATGTTTTAGATAAGCAAAAAAAAATTGAGAGAGTGTATTAAAATTATCAGCAAGTTTATATATATGTTAGGCATTGTACAGCATATAAACATGACTAGGGAGAACAAATAATCATGAATTTCACTGTCCAGCCAAATACTTATTAACCAGCTTAGCCAGATACTTATCAACTAACTATGTGATTTCATGATACCTAACACTCAATAAAACTTATTGATGCCATTTGAAGCCATCTAAGATTTGATTTAGTTTCCTCCAACATTCTCTATCAAACAAAGGACTAAAGACCAACACTCTATATCAAATAAAGGACCAAAGACTAATTAATAAGCTATTGAATACTTGTATGAATATAAGGCATTATATAATGCAAAAAAATATGTTGGGTTGCAAATTTTTAAAGTAGTTTCAACATCTAATATAAGTATTGCTTAATTGGTAGGTTTCATGCAATAATTGTTCATCCCAGTTGGCATTAATTATTGCAATTAGTTGGTCTTAATTAACTCATGCTAAACGATTAATAACTCTTAGAAGTGGACAATGAAAATCATGTGACTTATTAATCATCTTGATCAATTAAGTACTTAAGAACATGATTAAGGACAAATGTGAAACAATGCATTAGAGAAATAGACTGATTGATTGAGTGAAGGTTGGTAAACTAATAATTAAGATAATAAAAGAGAAGAAAGGCAATTGGTGGAAGAGTTTTTGTTTGTTAATCTCTTCTTGTTTAATTAACCTTTTTATGCTAATTAAGATTATTTAGAAACTAATTACCATTTTGGATGAAAAAGACAGATTATTTATCTTTCACAAAGGCTATTTGATACCATTAAATTAAAAGAAGATACCTTGTAAATGAATTAATTATATAAAAAAAAAAATCTTTCATATGCTACAACATTGGCTTGAATTAATTTCATTTACTAATAATTATGATAATCTTGGTTAGTTCAAATCATTGGAGATGTTGCTTCGTTGTCGTTTAGCAATTGTATATATCTACCTTGCTCTCCGAAACCTTAGAATTGTAATTGCTTGCCAATCGTTGCGTGTGTACTGATAACTTTTAATGATTTCAAGAACAATAAACAAACATAATAGAGTGATTTAAGGGGGAAAAAAGAGATTAATTTCTTGATGATATTACAACCATAATTTCCACAAATAATGGTAAACAATATCATACTTCTGCATTCTAATCTTCAAATAATTGAGCAAATGATTACAAGTAAGGTAAGAAAGCAATATAGCTTCCAAGTAGAAGCCACATTTCTTTCTTTCTAAGTATAACCTTTTAATTGCTTAACTCATTCGTAAATCTTCTTAATCTAATGTGAGTCATCGAAGAATTAAGATTTATTATATCAGGCACGTAGAATTAAGGTATATACATATAAAGATAATTTACATGTTTCAACTATAAAATTTATATTTATAAGCAAAATATTAATGAAAAGTTTTAATATGTTAAAAATATTAAAATATAATTATTTAGAATTTTAAAACCTTTGATATCAATATATTTTTCAAATTTATCATAATACTCTGTAATAGATAGAAAATATAATATTTTCATTCATATTTTTTATTATCACTATAAATTTCATAAAATATTATGCAAAATTTTTTGGATTGGATAACAAATTCGACTAGATTAAAACATTTTCAAAATTCAATCATATAAATAACAGGATTTTGTCTTATTAGCTAGCTAGTAGTGTCACTTCATGACCCCTAGTCCCAGAACATTACCAGCTAGTTGCCAAATCACTCTCTTAAAAGCAATATAATGATGGGATAACTTGAAGAAGTTGCATTCCAACTATTTTTCGCTTGGTTAGATAATTTCATCCCTTCTGGTTTTAATAATTGTAATTAGTCTTAATTGACTCCTATTAAACAATGATACACATTAACAAGAAGATGATAAATAAAAGGAATGAATCATTTGACCCTTTGAACCATATCAACTGAAGGGATCAATAATCTGATATGATATATACACATTAGGTGAAATGGATACTATTTAAGGAAATTGATAAAGCAACTTATAAATAATTGGTGGAAGAGTATAGGTGCTTGTAGGGGTTGGTTTTGATGCTATATTTTTTTTAGGAAACTAACCACCATTTTCAAAGAAAAAGACAATTTATTTTCCTTTGTATTTTATATATTCACTGTCATCCTAGCTGGTGAGAATATCCTCTCCTACACCACCATCACAGGGAGCCTTGCTGTTGAAAAAGATTTGATTAGCTCTTTTTTATTGAGTTAAGTTCCTGGAATGTTAAGATTATGTCTGCTAGTTTAATCTGGAGTCAATGGTAAATGTTAACCCTGGAAATGTTGACAAATTCACAATTTCAGGCTAAAAAACAAGAATGAGAAGCCCTGAAAGAAAGAAAATCCAATGAAACAGAAATGAAAAGGAGACCAAAAAACTCACATAATGAAGAGCTTGAGTGGATCCAAGCTTTGGTTGAGATGACTTGTCCCACTGTGATCCAAACAGAGGCTAATGCCCACTTGGATCTATCATCCACACAAATATAAGACACCTTACCAACCATGCACTGATGCCCATGGTCCAGAATCTTCTGTCTGGCAATTCAGTTGGCAAGAGAGATGTGTGGCACTACTACTATCTCTAGTGCTGTTGCTGTCTGAGTTGTCACTGCTATGGGTTCTTCTGCTGAGATCTAACGAAAGCCTTTGCCAGCATTTCCCTCATACGTCACCCTGTCTAAATCCCCATCCTATTTTGTCAAGAAATGGTGAAGTATTATTTAGGATTGAAGCTTCCATGCATAAAAAGTTTCTGATTAATTGAAGCATATTCTTTATTTAAAGATAGATTAACAATTTTTTATTCCTTTTCTACTTATACAAATCCTTGAAAGAAGACATAATCCTTATATACCATTTTATCACTTGAGTTTACTTTCATTACAAAAACATTATTTAGATTTTATTCTTGTTAGACAAATAATCTTAATCTTCATCTTCTTGTAACCTTTTTGTGGTCATTCTATGTAAGTGGGATTGTTGCATGTGTGGAGTTCCTAGAATGAAATCTTTGGATATACATGAACTTGGGAATTAGATTTATCTATATTTCTGGGCCAAGAAAGATAAAAAGGAGAACATTCACAAATTCCATGGTGATAAAAAGCACAACATTAGATATCTTAAAGGCATTCTTTGGAATAAGAAAAGAATTTAATTGAATTTTCGTTGATTTATATTTTTTTTAAATAATTTTTTTTAAATTAAAAAGAATTAAATTCTTTAATTTTAAGCATGAGAATTAACAAAAAAAAATAAAAATTAAATTGAACCGTTATAAAATTCTAGTTTCCAAAACAAGGGGACAAGGTATTTTCTAATTTCATTCCACTTCAAAATATTTCATGGAATCCATTATCAACTATATTAATGGTTGAGCTTTACTGAATTTTAGAGTTCCATCAAAGACAAATGAACAAAAAAAATATTGTTGCTTAACCCTTCCCAATCTAAAACTACAAAATCACTAGTGGTTTCACAAGCAACAGTGCCAAGATCTGGAAATTTAAGGTAGATATGATCATATGAACAAATCATGCATGGCATAGTCAAGGCCAGAGAATGACAAACAAGAGGACAACTCAACCATATTTGTCATTTATGGCAATCTAATATTCCATCCATTACACAATATATCCTGCTTTTGTTAGGGAATCAAATAAAGAAATGCCATTAGTGGCAGCCAGACGCATAAGAGAATACTCACAGATAATCAAAAGGTAGGTCTCCACCATTAAAGAATTCCATGCTAAAGACTTCTCTGGATCTATTAACAAAAGCAATATCTTTAAATTTCAAACTTCAAATTCTATAGATGAAGTGTCACCAAATTTCAACCAAATGTTGAATTATAGCCAATCTTATATTGCGACCAACTTATCAAACTCCACAAAATTGATAAGTAATTAGTCATACAGATTCTTCTACCTAAAATATAATCAAATCTGATTTCTTAGTGCCTAGTGAGTGCCACTCCATATAAAAATTCAAAGGCTAGACTAGCCATAAATGAAGACACCTGCAAGCAACTAGCCCAATCACAATCAAGCATTGAGACATATAATTTTTTATATAATTTAGTAAACAAAAGAGCAAGAATTTAAAGAAGACATTTTTTACAAATACAACTGAAACATAAAGTCTCAGGAAAAATGGGATTTCATATTCTGACAAAGGAAGTTCTGTATTTAATTTTAACATCTAAATAACTACTATTAAGCACCTAAGTCCAAAATTTTTTCCCTCTTTCTTTTTTGCTTTTCCCTTTTTTGCCCTTTTCCCCTCTTTCTTATTTGCATCAAATGAACTGTAATTTTCTCCAGTATCCCCTTCTGTGATTTTTTATTGATCCCCTCGCAGTCCACATGTATCAACCAGACAAAGTAGGGAAGCAACTTTCAGACCTAGCAAGCCCAGCAGCTCGCATTTGTCCATTAGTATTGGTAGGACTAGATGGGGTTGATCTTAACCCTCTTGGAGAATCCAAACTTCTTCTAAGAATCTGTCTCATAGCAGATATCAAAAGGATAGTTGGGTCAGGAGGAGGGCCAGAGGATACAAATTTCTTGCAAAAGTTCATGTGCCTAGCCATGGCTTCTTCTGTGCTGATAAGCCTCTCTGTAACCCTCACAATCTCATCTTTTACAGCTTCCGCACATAGCCCACAAATCCATTTGCCATGGTATCTCTCCCGTACTCTTTCAATGTAAGCTGGGGTGCACTCTTCGGTTAGACCACAGCAATCACATTTGGCAAACTCCACTTCCGCTTGGGCTGCAGTTAGTTTAGTTGATGTTGCAGCTGAAGCTGGTTGGGTTTCTGGGGTTGATACCACCATAGGATCACTGATTATGGTAGCAGACATTTGCAGAAATTTCCTGTAAACGACCCGCCAAAATCATCAATAACCCGTTTTTAAGTATGATTCAGAACTCAAATGATAGAAGGAAAAGATGGGTTTTTGATAAAGCTTGATTCAGAACTCAAATGATAGAAGGAAAAGATGGGTTTTTGATAAAGCTGTTTTCTTGAATAGAAAGATTGTGTTTTGTTCTGTTTTTCAAAAGCGGTTTTTGTGTTTCTAGAAAACGGTATATATATCTATAGAAAGAACATGATGATTACGCGTTAGGCGCAGAAAGCATTTTGTAAACCAGCTGGATACCAAAATATTTTCTAAAAGCAGCTCATCGTCTTGAAAATCGAAATATTCAAAAGGTAAAAGAAAATTCTTCAGTTCTTTAAAAGAAGAAGATATATATAAATCCTCTGCAATTTCAATCAAGGCAGGGATGAAACAAGAAAGATAAATATCAATCTAAAAACATGTTCAGAAACAAGAAAAGTTGATAAACAAACTCTTGATGAGGATTACCAGCAGAAGGAGATGAAAATGAACTAGATGAGTATATGAAGAAAGGTGTATATATGAATATGTATTGCTATTTTATGTTCTGCTGCTGCTACTGGGGGTTGTGAATATTATCTCTCTTCTCCCACTCTCCATCTTCAACCATCTCTTCCTCTGCAAACAAAATCTCAGACATGAAAACCATTTCCAATTATCCTCGTTTCTCTGCTTCTTTCTACCTTCCTTTCTCGATCTTTTCTATATGTGTATGTGCTCTCCCTCCTCCTCAATGAAACTATTGAGATCTCAAGAAACCTTTCTAGAAAACTTTCAAAGAAGAATCCCAAATCTTTTATATGAACAAAACCAAGATATTGCTTTTTGTTTCTCTTGCACAAAATTCTCCACTCACGCATACATATGAAATAGAGAGAGATAAATGGAGGAAAGGAAGAGAAAAATTGGTTGGGTTAGAAAGAGAACCCAATGATTGAAGCTCTAAAATGTACCATCCACGTCGGCATTTGATACTGCCATTGAATTCCGACCGTTGATCTTTGGATTGCCAGCTAAGCATCTATCATGTTGTGAAGCTATTCTCAACTATCCTTAGCCAATATTTGCTGTTTGGAGGCTTTTTATTGTTTTTCTCATCTCTGGACCAATTGATGAACGCCACGTATACTATTAAAACGTGTAAGATACAGCATGATAGATTTTCTTGCCTCATGTGTCCAATTGTTTGTTTTGAGTTAATACTGTCTGGTAGCCTTGTAGTTATTACTCTTTGTGATTTTTGAAAAAACAAAAAATCTCAGTGATTAAACAGATCAATTTACACTAATTTATCTTAAAATATACATATATAAAATAATCAATAATATTAATTTATGTGTAAATTTAATGATATAAATGAAATATTCTTGAAATTTGAGAGTTCAAATTTTATTTGGCAATACAATTTAGAATATATACCCAAATACTCAATAAATCTATCTTTTAAATTATCTTATTATTTAGACTCACATTGTAATATAATAACAATGTGATTCAATTATTAAGTCTTACGATTTTAGCGTTATGATATGTGCCTAATTGAATAATAATTTCATAATCTAACATTAACTTTATCTATTAAAAATAAATGTCTCACATTATTTAGGATTTCGAATCATAATCAAATAAAAATTCGTTATAGATAAAATTTTCAAAATTTTACACTTCAAATTCCATCGTGTGTTCATTTTAATGTCTCCATAAAGAAATTAGTCAAAAATGTCCCTTTACTAACTTAACATCGAAAAGATTACCCACAACAATCCCACGTTCCATTCTTATGTTCAGGCACAAACCCATGAAGGATTACTAGTAAATAACATCACTTTGTGTATTTATTGTAAAAATATTTTGTTTTAATTTCAATATAAATAAAAAAAAATCATATACATGTGAGCATATAAATATAATATTCTTTATTAAAAATATTGAACAACTTATTTAAAATGTGATGAATATAATCGATGAATTTTAGTTTAGTAATATTAAAATTATTTTTAAGATTATAAAGTTTTGAATTTGAGTTTCAATTAAAATTAAATAAAAAAAAACTCATTTATATTATGAAATAAATATTTTAAAAAAATTCAAATTTAGAGAATGAAAAGATAGAAAATTCAAAATGTTAGAAGAGTGAATGGCAATCGACGTGATGGGCAAAACCAGATGGCAATACATAAGATGCAAACTTTATAATAATAATTGAGTTGGATGATTGAGCAGTGTAATTGAAGCAAAAACCCCTTGCAGAGCAAAATAAGCCCCCTCTCCATTATTTTTCTTGAAGCATGTTGAGGATTCTTCAATGATCCAAATTGTGGGTTCAGAGGCCAAACATGTCATAATCAATTAAATAAAAAAAAAATGGCCCAAGCTTTGCCAAAGTTAAAGCAAGAATACTGAAATTATTATCATTAGCATCAATTGTGAAAGGGACATGCACTTGTCAAAGAATATATAAAGGACAACCCACTTCCTTTGGCTTGTTCCTATCTTTCCCATGAAAATTTTCCCATCACATAAACAAGCCCATCTTTGTCCATGTGTTGTTCTTGTGTTATTGCTCTCACCTTTATATTTCTCGTTACACAAACCCAAAAAAAGGCTTGAAACTCACATTCAACAATGTGAGACATGCATAAAAACTTTTTCCAGTTTTAAAATGAGAGTTTAAATTTATTACAATAATAATTTAATACAAAATAAATCTTATAATATAAATAATTATAGTTTATATCTAATAACTCTTTTTTAATAATTTTTAAATTAGAAGGTATTTAATTTGACTACTTATTTTTAACTTTTGATTTAAAATTTATTTTTAATTTAAAAATAAATAATTAATTACTTAATAAAATTATTTAAAAGTTTATTTTAAATAATTTAAGTATTTGATAAAAATATACTTAAAAGTAATTTAATTTATCAGAATGATATATCTTGTAATTAAATATTATAGTTATTAAAATAATATAATATTAATATTTTTATAATTTATTAGATAATATAATTTTTTATTTAATCAAATAGTAGCTTCAAAATAAATAGATAAATTATAAGTAATGGCATTTAACTTTATAACTTTTGATTTATTTTAAATAATTTTTTTAATTTATAAGTTAAACAAATAATTTTTTATTTATAAGTAGGTTTGATCGATTTATAAGTTAAATTAAATACCCTCTTAACAATTGAATTATTAAATATATATGTCTTATCACATAATTAGTTGAAACCTAAATATTTTAAAAATTATTAAAATTACTAATCTTAATGTAATACAGAATTATTTACCATTCATGCTAATTCATTGATAATTTTCCTTTTATTAATGAAGAATATATATGTTTTTTTATTAAATTCGTATAAATGGTTTATTAAAATTCCATTAAAGTGACATGAAAATATATATGGTAATTATCTTAATTAGGTTTGTTGTAGTATTTGGGAAGTGAGATATCAGAAATTTAAATAATTAATTAATGAAAATGAATACTACGTCGTAATTGTGTTATTAATTATTGGACGTACGTATATAATATGTAGACGTGTATAAACATCTAGGTTGTTACAAGTTATAATCAGTTAAGTCCAAGTCATATATATTATTATAATCTCATTATTTTATTAATTACTTTATTAAGCAACAATCAATTGCGGGTGCACATAGTATAAAATATCATAAATTTTGATTTGGAAGCACACCCTCACACCAACAAAATCAAAATAATTAATTAAAAAAATAACCATATATATTTATTTTATTTATGGTTATCTGTGAAAATTTAAGAGTGTTGAAAATTATCTGTAATATTTAAAAATTGAACTTGAATTTACTTTCACTAAAATAGTTTAAATCAATTTGTCTTATTTCTTCCTACTTTAACATATTTACTTTCAATTTCTTGTTTATTGTTGTGAGACAAAATTATAACTTTAATGTCTTGTTTTTTTAATCTAATTGAAAAAAATATTATATAATATTATTTAAGAAGTTAATGGATATTCATGTGTGAAGGAGTGGCTTAAAACTTGAAAGAGACTGGAAACAACCCATTAATGAAAAATTGGAAGGATTGTGTCACTATGGAGATCGATACATTGATTTGTGATGCTATAGGTCTTGGTTTGGCTCATAAATATGTTAGTTTTTTGTGAGTTTCTCATGTTCCCCGGCTTAAATTTGAGCCATCGTTCACTCAGTTTTACTAATTATTTTATTTTAATTATTATATTTTAATTTATTTTAATAAAATTATTTATTTTTTATTTTTTTCATTAGTAATCGCTTAACTTAAATTTTGATAAAATTTTTAATAAAATTTTTATGCGACGTGTTTTACGTGATTTTAAGAAAAAATTATATATTTATCAAATTAAATTAAAATTTATTTTTTTCTTAAATTTTTTTAATTTAATTTAGTAATGAGATAATTTTTTTTATGATTTAAAATCACGTAAGACACACTACTTAAAAGCTTTAATGGAGATTCTATTAAATTTTAATATAAATGACACACTACTTAAAAGTTCACCAAAAGCGATGTGACATGCCGGTGTTCGGGTGTGATGTTAAATGAGTAAGGGTTTCACATCATGAACGGGTGTGAGTAAAGAAGTTAGTCCATAGGACAGATAGTAGAACAAAATGCAAGATAGGTATAGAAAACAATAGAAGATATCATAGAAAGAGATCAATTAGGAATGAACATGATAGGAGAAGAATGTTGGATCACTTACAGGAAAATTAATGGAGCTTGTGGATATCTTGGAAAGAAGAAGGGTGAATATTGCTTGCATTCAGGAGACTAAATGGGTAGGAGAGAAAAGCAAGGAAGTGGGTAATTCAGGGTACAAACTGTGGTTTACCGGAAAGGAGAGGAACAAGAACAGAGTGGGCATAATCATAGACAGGACATTGAAAGATGCTGTAATAGCTATGAAAAGAGTAAGAGATATAATTATATTAGTAAAGCTAGTAGTGCTTATGCCCCACAAATAGGACTAGATAGTGAGAGTAAACAAAGGTTTTGGGAAGATATGGACGATCTAATACAAAGCATACCGAATGAAGAGAATGTTTTCATCGGTGGAGATTTGAATGGATATGTAGAAAGTGATAGGCAAGGTTATGAGAATGTTCATGGAGGTTTTGGTTTTGGCAACTGAAATGAGGAGGGAAAAAGCATCCTGAATTTTGCTATGGCATACAACCTACTACTAGCAAATACCTACTTTATAAAAAGAGAGTCACATTTAGTGACTTTTAAAAGTGGGCAACATATAAGCCAAATTGACTTCCTCTTAACCAGGAAGACAAATAGAGCTCTATGCAAGGATTGCAAGGTCATTCCAGAATAGGCTTTAACAAGTCAACATCGGTTAGTGGTCTTGGATGTCAAGTTTAGGAACAATTTAAGTAAGGTTAGAAGAAATAGTGTAGCTCGAACAAATTGGTGGGAGTTGAAAGGAGTAAAGCAAGTGAAGTTCAAAAATGAGCTTCTCGAGTTCGAAGCATGGAAGCTGGATGTGGAGGACAATGATATGTGGATACAAATGGCATCAAAGATTAGAGAAGTAGCTAGAAAAGTACTTAAAGAGTCTAGAGGACATGGACCACCCTTAAAAGAGAGATGGTGGTGAAATGAGGAAGTACAAAAGGCAATGAAGAGAAAGAGGGAATGGTATAAGAAATTACCTAAGTGTGATAATAATAAGGCATATGAACAGTACAAGATAGCAAAGAAAGAGGCAAAAAAGGCAGTTAGTCAAGCAAGAGCGTATGCCTTTGAAAAGTTTTATGAGAAACATAGAACTAAAGAAGGGGAGAAAGATATTTATAGATTAGCAAGAAGGAGAGAAAAGAAATGTCAAGATCTTAATCAAGTTAGGTGCATTAAGGATAAAGAAGGAAAAGTGTTAGTGAAAGATGAAGACATTAAAGAAAGATGGAAAAATTATTTTGATGATCTCTTTAACAATAGTCAAAGTGGTAATAGTGTGAATACAGACTACAGAGCAATAGAAAAGAATATGAATTATACTAGAAGGATTAGATCTTTAGAAGTAAATGAAGCACTTAAGAGAATGAAAGTGGGTAAAGCCTGTGGAC